>NC_056749.1:798319891-798494891 GCF_019279795.1 Protopterus annectens | reverse complement strand
TAATAAGGAGAGCACTGCACACATCAGGCTTGTGTAGTGCTGCTTGAATTAAAAACTGTGTTCTTTAGTCTGTGCACTTAGATTGGTAGGAGTTTGGTTCTCACCGTCGTAGACTGTATTTGTGTGTGTGTGTGTGTGTGTGTGTGTGTGTGTGTGTGTGTGTGTGTGTGTGTGTGTGTCTATAAAAAATAGTGGGAGTGTGCATCAAATGCTGCCTTGTCAAATAGCATTTTTTTTGGTTTTGTGATTGCAAAAACATCCATGTCTATCAGTCCTCCAACCTCTTGCCCCCCATGGGTCCTGCTGATGTCATATATTATAAGATCAGCTGCAGTCCTATTAAAATCAGACTTGTGTTGTGGCACACTAATTAAGTACTGCTCTCTAGTCTGTAAACTTAGATATGCAGGGGTTGTAATCACACTGCAGTCAACTTGGTGTGTGTGTGTGTGTGTGTGTGTGTGTGTGTGTGTGTGTGTGTGTGTGTGTGTGTGTGTGTGTGTGTGTGTGTGTGTGCGCGTGTCTGTCTGTCTGTCTCCATAAAGAAGAGTGAGAGTGTGTATACAACACTGCTTTGTCAAATGGCATGTTTTTTCTTTGGTTTTGTGCTTGCAAAAACATCCATGTCTAGCAGTCCCCCAACCTGTTGTCCCCCACAGGGCCTGCTGATGTCATCTACTATAAGTCAGACTTGTGCCATGGCATGTGTGTTTAATATGCACTGCAAATTTCAGCTCTGAACTCCAGCAGATCACTCAGAATGGCTTTACCTGTACTGAATCTTGGATGCTTAACAAACATCTTGCCCTAAATAAAAAAAAAAAAACATAAACTAGTAATTTTTACCCCTAGGAAAACCACTCCGCTAGATAAAAATAACTCTTCAGTATACAAGCCCAAGACAGTACCACTATAGAAGTTGTCCCACACACTAAATTACTAGCCATTATTACAGATGAAAACCTAAACTTTGACCTACACATAAACAGTAACATCACAAAAACACACCAAAAGCTTGGTATGCTGTACAGGCACCAACACTTTCTTAGCCTCTCTACTAGACAAACCCTTGCAACTATATTTTTATTACCCTCTCCTATATGGTGCCCCTCTCCTCACTAATATCCAAAATTCTACAAAATCCAAACTTGATGTGTTACAACAGAATAGCCAAATTTGCCACCAAGGCCAAATTCTCATCCCACCACTGTAACTCCCTGAAACAATTAGGCTGGTTGGGACTCCCTCATCATCTCTCATTCACCCAGGTAACTAGAGCACACAAAATAATCTACAGACCCACAGACTGTCCTCCTCTCTCAGTTCTACTTGCCAAATACCAACCCAGCAGGCAACTAACATCTGAAAATCATCAACTTCTAAAAGTAGAAAAACCCACCTTACTGGCTGGTTAACTGCTCTACTCCTTCACTGTTGCCAAACTATGGAACTCGCTTCCGCCTTCTATAAGAAACACAGGCAGCACGACCACCTTCAAACAAAAACTGAAAAATGATCTCACCTCTTCCTGGCTCTGTACCTGCTCTATAACCTAACCTCTTCCTTCTCCTTATATTATAACTAAATGTCTATACTTTTTATACTAGTGACTGATGATACTGTCCCCATATTTATTATTTTTTTTCTTTCCTCACTTGTTGATACTGGTACAATAATGCTGATTAATTTATCTCCATTTTTATCACTCTGAATTCTTCTGGCAACTAACTAACTTCCTGCTTTTATGTATATATTCTATATATGTTACTGTAATCAAACCAACTAAATTCCTGACTTATATATATATATTCTGTATATATTACTATAACCACTATGTGTAAAACTGTTTCTACTTCTGTATCAATTAATGTTTAATTTTTTTCTGTGTCTATGTTCTTGTTGAAGCTTTTCTCCCTGGGCCTCCACCAAAAATGGGCTCTTTTAGGCCCAGTGGACTTTCCCAGTAAACAAATACAATAAACAAATACATAAATAAATAAAATAATGTGACCTATAGGCTGCAAACGTAGATCGGTAGGGGTTCTAATCTCACTGTGGTCAATGTGTGTATGTGTGTGTGTGTGTGTGTGTGTGTGTGTGTGTGTGTGTGTGTGTGTGTGTGTGTGTGTGTGTGTGTGTGTATGCCTCCATAAAGAAGAGTGGGAGTGTGTACCCACCACTGCCTTGGAAAAGGGCATGGTTTGTGCACTGTTTTTGTGCTTGCAAAATCATCAGTTTACAGCAACCTCTTGTCCCCTACAAGGCCTGATGTCATGGGTACTGACTGGCCTGGCAGACAGGTAGATGTTACCTCATGCAACATAAAAAAGACAACAGTGACATTCATTTTATTCTATGCATAAACATCATGACATCTCTTTGCAATGGTGATGGACAAGTTGACAAAGGAGATCACACAGGGATCCTCATGGACTATGATGTTTGTGGATGATATTGTGATCTGTATTGACAGTAGAGAACATATTTAGGAGATCATGCAGAGGTTGAGTTATGCTATACAGAGGAAAGTAATAAATGGCAGAAGGACTAAGACAGACTATATGTCTGAATGTGGGGGAGGATAGATGAATGGTGAGACTGAATGGTGAGACTGCAGGAAGTACACTTGGCAAAGGTATATGATTTTAAACATTTGGGAGCAAAAGTTCACAGTAATGGTGAGTGTGGAATGGAGGTGAAGACAACAGTGCATAAAGGGTGGAGTGGGTGTAAAAGTGTGTCAGGAGTGATTTGTGACAGATGGGTAAAAATAACTCTGAAAGGGAAGGTGTACAAGAGTGTACTGAGAACAACTATGTCATATGGTTTGGAGACGGTGGCACTGACAAAAATACAGGAGTCATAACAAGAGCTGGCAGAGTTCCAGATGTTAGGAATTGCATTGGATGTGCTGAGGATGGACAAGATTAGTAATCAGTATATTAGAGTATCAGGTTAGGTTGTACAGCTTGTAGACAAGGCCAGAGAGGTGAGATTGCATTGGTTTGGACATGTGCTTAAAGATGGAGCTGGCAGGTAAGAGGAGAAGGCCTAAGATAAGGTTCATGGATGTGGTGACTGAGGACATGCAGGTGGTTGGTGTGACAGAACAAGATGCAGAGGAAAGGAGGAAATGGAAGCAGATGATGTCCTGTGGTGACCCATCATGCTAGTAGCCAAAAGAATAAGAGCATTAGAATGACATCTGTTTTTGGAGAACTTCCACCTGTTCACTTGTGGCAGGAGTGAACAGTAGGAGTATCTAATTGATGGTTAGTGTTTCTGGACCCAGAGTGAGCTTTAACAGTGATTCCTTGTAAGTTTGTATTTGGATAGTCCTTCTGGGCCTATCTCATTTGCTCACTCAACCGAGTGCAGTGAGATCATATTCTGATTTCAGGCACTCCTACAGTGTACAAAGAGAGCATTTGAGAAGGACAACCTCTGTAGCCTCTTAATCCTGCTGTGTTCCCTCCCTCCCTCAAAAAAAAAAAAAAAAAAATATATATATATATATATATATATATATATATATATATATATATATATATATATATATTCAACTGCTTTTACAGTAATTGCTGTTCTGTGTGTTGTTATCTGTTCAGTTGTTCTTACTCTGCACTTATTACTGCTTGTTAGTAACCTTCTAATTTAATGCCTTCTGCACTTGTTTTTTAGTCATTTGTTAATTTAATTGCATTTAATTAAACAGTATTTGCCATAATATTGATACATGTGTGCTAGCCTGCACTGCATTTGAATTGTATTGTATTTACTGCAGTTTTAGCTGCTTTTCTGTAAAAAAAAAATTCCTAGCTTGTTTCCTGCCTTTCCTGTAACTTGTCTAGTCCAGATACAGACTTGCTGTATCCAGGACTGTTTGTAAGCTCCTGAACCCCCCAAGCCTTTCTGTGTTGGAGGGAAGCCTTCTAGCTTATCTGTGGGAGTGGTAAGCACTAGGTAGCCTATCTACCACAGGAGGAGAGGTTTCTGGCCCAGAAATTATAGTTTATTGGCCGTTTTTGAAGCTCTTCTATCTCTTTCAACTTTCTGATTCAAAAGCCTGTGTTTGTGCTTGTTTCCTGCCTTTCCTGTTACTAGTCTACTCCAGGTACAGATTTGCTGTATCCAGGACTCTTTGTAAGCTTCTGAGCCCCCCAAGCCTTTCAGTGTTGGAGGGAAGCCTTCTAGCTTATCAGTGGGAGTGGTAGGCATCAGGTAGCCTATCTACCATGGAAAGAGTGGGTTTTGGCCCATAAATTGTAGTTTATTGGCCGTTTAGGCAGTTTTTCATCTCTTTCAACTTGCTGGCTTAAAAGCCAGCATTTGCACTTGTTCCCCACCTTTCCTGTAACTAGTCTAGTCCAGGTACAAATTTGCTGTATCCAGGACTCTTTCTAAGCTTCTGAGCCCCCAAGCCTTTCTGTGTTGGAGGGAAGCCTTCTAGCTTATCAGTGGGAGTGTTAAGCATTAGGTAGCCTCTCTACCACAATAGGAGTGGTTCCTGGCCCAGAAATTGTAGCTACTGGCCGTTTGGGCAGTTTTTTCCCATCTCTTTCAACTTTCTGATTTAAAAGCTGAACTTGTGCTTGTTTCCCACCTTTCCTGTTACTAGTCTAGTCCAGATACAGAGTTGCTGTATCCAGGACTGTTGGTAAGCTTCTGAGCCTCGCAAGCCTTCTGTGTTAGAGGGAAGCCTTCTGGCGTATCAGTGGGAGTGGTAAGCACTAGGAAGCGTGTCTACCACAAGAGGAGTAGTTTGGCCCAGAAATTGTAGTTTAATGGCAGTTTGGGCAGTTTTCTTCCATCTCTCTCAACTTTCTGGTTTTAAAGCCCATGTTTGCACTTGATCCCAACCTTTCCCATAACTAGTCTAGTCCAGGTACAGATTTGCTGTATCCAGGACTGTTTGTAAGCTTCTGAGCCCCCCAAACCTTTGTGTTAGAGTGCATCCTTCTAGCTTATCAGTGGGAGTAGTAAGTATTAGGTAGCCTGTCTACCACAAGAGGAGTGGTTCTTGGCCCAGGAATTGTAGTTTATTGATCATTTGGGAAGTTGTCCAGCTCTTTCAACTTTCTGGTTTAAAAGACCACATCTGCACTTGTTTCCCATCTTTCCTGTAACTAACCTACTGGAAAGCACTAGAAAGTCTTAAACTGATACAAGCCTTCTAGCTTAAAAGAGAGACTCTGGAGTGATTGAGTATCAGTTTTCTGTATTTTCTTGCTGTACTTAACTGTTTTCCACCTAAACACTGATTTTCCAGCACTTATTGTGATTTAAAAGCTTGTTTTTTTCACATATTGTACTTATTTGACTGCCCGTACTTTTAAAAAGTTGTTTTTTGTTTAAATAAATTGTTTAACTGTTGTTGGCTACACGCAAAAGTCCGATTGCCTTTTCTGATTGCTTGTAGTCGTTTAAAGCTGTTTTAAGTGTAATTTTTACTGTTTTTGCCTTATTATTTATTTATTTATTTATTTATTTGCAGTTGTTTAACCAGGATAGTCCATTGGGCCCAAGGAACCCATTTTCAATGGAGTCCTGGGGAGAAAAGCTCCACATACAGATTATACAAAGATTAAGTTCCACACATAGATTACTTGATGATTACAGAGTAAACATTATACAATTTCAGGTTATAATCATGTCAAATATATTTGAATCAAAAGTAATACATGCAATAATGTAAAATTTTTTTAATGTAAATTTTTTTTTTTTTTTTTTTTTTTTTTTTTAGGTAGTTAGATGCAGTAGGCTGATAGGTAGTTAGATGCAGTAGGCTGATAGGAAGTTATATGCAGTAGGCTAGGAGATTGTTGGGTATAAGTAGGGAAATTATATACTACAAGCAAGCTTGAAATGTCTATCTGGGATATGTAAGTAGGGGAAGAGAAGAAGAGTGGACAGTAGGCTATGGGGGATGGGAGCATCAAAAAAACAAAAAACAAAAAAAATCTTGTTTCCCGCCTTTCTAAGCTAGTATAGTCCAGTTTTCAGGCTAGTGCTGAATTATGGGCTGTATTACAAGTTTCTGAGTTGCCCATACCTTACTCGGATAGAGGGAAGTTTCTCTGTTCACCTGTGAGAGAGGGGAACTTTGAGCAGCCATCTGTCCCTGGAGGAGTGGTTCCAGCCCAGATGTTATTTGTTTAAAAACCGCGTTTGCACGGTTTTGTGTGCCGGGCAGCACCGGTTAGCTAGGGTTAAATTATTCCCGGCTCCACTAAGTCTCCTCTTCAGTTTTTCATTTGAAACTAGTCTAACTCTCAACCTAAGCACTCAAAAAGTATCCTACAGTCCAGCACTTGCTCAGACCTAATAGCAAGCACTAATATACCCCAACACTTGACTGCACAGCAGGGCAAGGCTCTTTATCCACCCCTCACCAACAAATGACTAAGCAGCTCATCCTACTATTCAGGCATGACCAAAGGTCAACTTCAGGTGTACTCTCCAGTCCAGCTGGGGAATCTGGGTATCCTGAGGCAATGTTACAACTGCCTCATGTACACAGACAGCCCTCTCCTCCTACCACAAAACACTAACATATGCAAGAGATGCAATTATACAGCCAAACTGGAGGCTAAGGTCTTTCCACCCGAGACTGGAACAGGCAGTCATGAGGAGAAGGTTAACACTTGCACCACACCTCCAGCCTCACATAGACCTACTAAACCAGCACTGGCAAAAAATACACATAAATACATAAAATCATACTCGGAGGCTCTAAATAAAAACTTGCAAAAGCATCAGAGAGCTCCAAAGCAGGCACCCACAAAACCTGCACCTCCTGTCACAAACCAGACAACACATAAAACACAAAATCAATATGCCACACAATCACAGCCCTTAAGGTGAAATAACATACCTAACACACTAGTAATAGGTGACTCAATAGTCAGGCACACTGACGCCCCACTCACTAGGCTGGAGAAGGAGAAGGTTACTGTTAGCTGCCTGTCGAGAGCCAGAATCTGCCACATAACACAAGCACTTAAGTCACTCCAGAACAAGTACAAATATGACTCTATCATTGTTCATGTTGGTGTGAATGACCTGAGATGTACCTTCCTGGACTACATGAAAAGAGACATGGAAGAGCTCACTGATCATGTAGCCCAGGCTGGTATGACCCTGACCCTGAGTAGCATCCTGCCCACACCAAGAATGATACCTCAGTATAAAGAGCACATTATCAATTTCAACAATTGGCTAAGCTTCTGGTGTCATTCAAAGGGGATCCAGTGTCTGTCAGCCTGGGATGACATGCTCGACAAGCTGCATTGCTTCGCAAGAGATGGCTTGCATCTGTCACCCCTTGGTTTTTGAATACTGGCCAAGGCTCTTGCTGCCCCCATAGTGCCTTTTTTAGGCAAGGCTCAAAATTCAAGCCCACCTCTGTAAACAGCACAAGTAAAAAAATGAGGGTTATGCTACTCAATACCAGGAGTTTAAATCTCAAAATGCATGCACTCAAAGCACTCCTAAGTATGGAGAACGTCGACATCTGTGCAGTAACTGAAACCTGGTTCAAGGCTCCAGAGAGCACTCCAGCACTACTGGGCTACAACTCATACCACACATTTTGGCCACAGAACACAGACTGAAACACAAAAGGAGGGGGTGTATCCATATTCATCAAGGATACCCACACCTCCAGGTTAGTGGCTCAGCATGATACCTCTGAGATCATCCATGTGCAACTAACATCAGGTAAGTCTGCAATGCAAATTGCGGCCTGCTACAGATCACCCTCCATGACCCAGGACCACCACTCCGCCTTTCTGGAGACACTGGAAAACATGAAAGTCCTACCGAACATCCTGATATTGGGCGATTTCAATTACCCTACCATTAACTGTAAAAACGACTTGAGTACAAACTCCCAGGCTCAGCGCTTCCTGGAATTTATCAATTCAAATGCTCTGGATCAGCTGGTAAACTCCCCTACCAGAGGCCACAACATATTGGACCTGGTCATCACCAACATGGGCGACAGGTGTTCCGTACCTGAGGTCAGCCCGTCACTGGTTAGATCAAACCATAAACTAATCACCCTGGATGTCCACACCCCACCACCACCCCCAACCAAGGAAACCACACTGAAAAACTTTTCCAAAGCAAACTTCACCTTACTTAAGGCAGAGGTGGTAAGTTTCACAGCCCCCATGCTAAAGGATAACACTGCCCAAAATGCAGAATCCTTTACAATTGCACTCTATGAACACCTACAAGGATGCATGGATCATGCCATCCCTAGCAAAACCAAGACTCACTCCCCCAATTGAAGGAAACCAGTCTGGTAGACCCCTGCCATAAACAGGTTATACAACAAACGTTGGAAACTAGTTCAGAAAAAAATCAAATCCCAAGAAGGAAAGACATCCCTGATCAGTTATCAGTAAGAAACTAAGGTCCCTCATAAAATCATCCAAGGCTAACTTCGAAAGAAAAATAGCCAAGGATTTGAAAGATAACCACAAAGCCTTCTTTAGCTATATCAAGAAAATAAGTGGCAACTCACAGATATGCTCAGAGCTAGTGCAAAATAGCACAAAATATACTGAACCTACTGATATTGCCAACATCCTGGCAGATAGATTCAGTGCAAACTTCACCTCCCTCTCACCTTCAAAAGGGCCCACAGCGATACCAGAAAAGTGTAGTGTCCCAGAAATCACAGAAGCACAGGTGAAAACAGCCCTTTCAAAAGCCAAAAACACAGCATCAATGGGGCCAGATGGTGTCCCAGGTGCACGAACTACACAACAAACTAACCCCCCACCTAAACACGCTGTTCGACCTCAGCCTCTCCACAGGCTACGTGCCCATAGAATGGCACACAGTAATGGTTATTCTGCTCCACAAAGGAGGGGCTACAACTGACCCTTGTAACTATGACCCCATAAGCCTGACTAGCCTGGTCTGCATGGCTATGGAGCGCATCATCATGGAACTCATTAACAAAGACATTGGGAACCTCCAAACACTTGACCCGACCCAGTTCAGCTTTGTTAAGGGTAGATCATGCCTATTAAACCTGGTTGACTTCTTCGAGACAGTCACCAAGGCCATAGACGAGGAAAAGGTGGTTCACACAGCCTACCTTGATCTCGCCAAGGCATTCGACACCATTCCTCACTCGGGTATTATAGAAAAACTCACCAGCCTGAACATAAACCCCTGCGTCACAAGATAGGTTGCCAACTGGCTTACAGACAAAACTCACACAGTAAGAATAGCGGGCTCCAGGTCTGACTCTAAACCAGTTACAAGTGGTGTCCCGCAAGGCTCGGTTCTGGGACCCCTACTGTTCGGCATATATTTCTCAGAAGTACAGGCAAACACAGCAGGACTATGGCTAACCAAGTTCACCGATGACTGCAAAATGGGAGCCATAATTGACTCTCTGGCTGACACTGACATCCTGCAAAAAGGCCTTACTGAGACAGACACCTGGTGTCAAAGTCATGGCCTCAAGCTAAATGCCAAAAAATGCATAGTCATCCCATTTGGGAAAAACAAAACACCCACGAATTACCACATAGGCAGCAGCCCCCTTAATACAGCAGAGGTAATAAGAGAACAGGGGACCCAGGTAGATAGTAATCTCTCCTTTGACAATCATATTGCCAAAAGTAGTTAGGAAATCCTTCTATGTGGCCCATCTAAATACTAAGGGGTTCGCATCTAGAAATAAAGAGGTTATAGTGCCCCTCTACTCGTCACTCATCAGACCCATCATAGAGTACAATGCCCCATTTGGGTGTACCTCACAAGACACTTCCAACAGCTGGAAAGACCACAAAAGCACCTCACCAACAGTATTACTGGCCTCAAACATATGTCCTATGCAGCCCAACTGAAAAAAACTCCGGCTGTACTCAGTGGCATATCGCTTACTCAGAGGTGATCTCTGCCTGACTTACAAAGCCATGCCCAACTCAGAATTGATGGACATGCTCCACCTAAAGAAGTCCAAGTCACTGCAAGCCACGCGCTCTAGTGAGCTAAACCTCGCCACAACAATAAATAGAACATGTTGGGAGGGATAGATTCCTGTCATAGAGACTCCCCATGCTTTGGAACAAAATTCCTAACTACATTAGGCAGAGCCCCAAACTAACACTCTTCAAGAGAAGCCTTGATGAGTGGATGGGTAACAGAAAATACACCCCTGGGATCACTTCATTGGCTCTGCTTGACAGAGGCTCAGTTAATTAATCAATTGGGCTGTGAAAGCCGACACACTCTGGCTAGGCTTATAAATGCCCTCGGGCAGATAGCCTAGTACCTACCTATGAACCTATTACCTGCTCTGTTCTGGTTTATATGCAGATGCCTTAACACTTTGCCCTCATATGTACAGAAATGACAATACACTTGTTTTCCAATACAATCAGCTACTGTTATGTAGTAGAGCAGATCCTCAACAGCTCTAACTAGCTGTCATACCTTCTGTTATATAACAAGTAGCAATTAAACCACTTACCTATCAATTACAGAAATTTAGATCCACCTTAACAAGGACCTCCAAATATACACACCATAGGATACTCCCCTGAAAATACCACTCAGATCACATATACCCCTCCTTTTAGCATTTTCTGTGCAGATACCAGATTCAAACCTCCCATCCTCATCTATCTGTTTTCCTCTGTTTCCCTTTTGAGACTAGTTGACATGATTTTTTTTTTAATCAGTGCATATAATGATATAATGTCTCACATGGATTATAGGAGGGCAAACTCACTTGCACAAACATAAGTAGATTTTGCAAAGTGAAATGTGATGGCAAAAATAGTGCACCACTCCACAAGGGTCTGTAATATGTAAGACCTGTTCCTCAACAATATGAGTGAACAATATAATGGCATATGTGTAGTGCCTGCAATGTTAATCCAACTAAAAAACAGTATGTGTAGAATTTGGAATACCTAATGAACTCTCTAAAGGAGGACTCGGGTTTAAAGACATCATCCAAGGTAACTACACCTTCCTTAGGGATGGTATAATTAATGTCCAAGTCAGATTTCCACAAAGGACATTGACAGCTGTAGTAAGGTACACCCTGATTCCCTGTCTGCACATCTATGCAAATGTATATACACAGATTCATAGGTGTGTACTAGGCTAATGGTCATGGAGCCTTTACAAGCCTAGCCCATAGAAGTGCCCTGGCATCGTGCTCTATCAAGTAGATCCACTGAAGTTATACCCGGGGTGAACTATTTCCCATTCACTCATCAAGATTTCTCTTGAAGAGGGCCAGTGAGGTGCTGTGCTTGACATGTTTGGGAAGTCTATTCCAGAGCATGGGTAGTGTCTGGGTTATGAACCTGTCCCTCCAGCATGTTCTCTTGATTGTGGTAATGAGGTTGAGGTCTCTGGAGCATGTGATGTGGAAGGATTGGGATTTCTTTAGATGTAGCATTTCTAACTGAGCTGGGTCAGACATGCCTTTGTAAGTCAAGCAGAGATTGCCTCTTAGTAGACGAGATGAGACAGAGAATAGCTGGAGTTTTTTTGAGTCTGTCCAGGTAATACATGTGTTTAAGGCCTAGAATCCTCTTCATGAGGTACTTTTGTGGCCTTTCCAGCTGTTGCATGTGTCTAGTGAGGTACATGCCAAATGGGACATTATACTCGATGATTGGCCTAATGAGGGAAGAGTAGAGAGAGATGATAACCTCTTTCTTCCTGCCCTTGGTAATGAGATGTGCCACATAGAAGGACTTTCTGACCACTGTGGCAATGTGGTGGTTGAAGGAGAGGTTGCTGTCAACCTGTGTTCCCAGATTTCTTATAATGCCTTCAGTGTTCAGAGGGCTCCCATCAATGTGGTAATCAGTGAGAGCTGAGTTTTTCACAAAGGGGATGATGACGCATGTTTTGGCATTAAGCTTAAGGCGATGGTTTTGACATGGGTCATTGGTCTTAGTGAGACCTTTCTGTAGGATGTCTACTTCTGGACAGTTAATAATGCCTCCCAGCTTGCAGTTATCTGTGAACTTGGTCAGCCAGAGTCCCTCTGTGTTGGCCTGGACTTCTGAGAAGTAGATGTTAAACAGGAGAGGACCCAGGGCTGATCCCTGTGGAACTCCACTCGTGACTTATCAGCAGTCTGACTTGGAGTCCACTACTTGCACACTGTGGGTTCTATCTGTGAGCCAGTTTGTGACCCATCTAGTGATATTGGGGTTGATGCCTAGTTTGGTGGGTTTATCAATAATTCATGAGTGGGGAATGGTATCAAAGGCCTTGGCCAGATTGTGGTAGGCTGTGTGAACAGCCTTGCCCTCATCCACAGCTCTGGTGACTGACTCAAAGAAGTCAACCAGGTTAAGCAAGCATGCTCTACATTTAACAAAACCAAATTATGTGGGATCTAGAGTTTGGAGATTCTCTATATCCTTGTTAATTAGGTCCATGATGATGCAGTCCATAGCCTTACATATCAGACTCGTCAGGCTAATGGGGCAATAATTCCCAGGGTCTGTAGTCATTCCCCCTTTAAGGAGAGGGATGACTGTAGCAGTGTACCATTCGTTAGGGACAAAGCCTAAGGTGAGGCTGTGATTGAACAGGGCACACATGTGCAGTGCCAGTTCACTTTGTAGCTCATGTAGAACACATCCAGGGATGTTGTCAGGCTCCGTGGAAGCTGTATTCCTGGCCTTGGACAATGCAGCTATAACCTGTGCTGCAGTAATGTTGGGTGCCTGGCATTCTTCCGGTGTTGTGATTGGTCCTTTGGGGGGGGGATTGGTAAAGTTGGCACTGAATCTGTCGGCCAGTATGTTGCCAATATCTGTTGGCTAAGTATAGGAGGTACCATTGTGCAGTAACTCAGAGCAAACCTGGGTATTGCCATGGAGATTCTTGATATAACTATATAAGGTTTTTTGGTTGTTTTTAGTGTCTGCCTCAATTCTGCCTTCATAGCTGGCTTTAGAGGTTTTGATGAGGGATGTCTACTTTTTGTTGAGGCTAATAAGGGAGTTTTTCCAGTATTGGGACTTCACCTTTTTCTGCAACAGCTTCTTCCTTCTGTTATAGAGTTTATTAATGGCAGGGGACCACTAGATTGGCTTCCTATTTTTGGAGGAGAGTGTCTTGGTTCTGTTGGGTATAGCTAATTCCATGCATTTATGTACATGTTCGTACAGTGCATTGGTGTATGATTCGACAGTCATGCATCTATTTTCCATTGACATGGGTGCTGTGAAGTTAGCCACCTGTGTTTTAGGAGTTGAAAGTCAGATTTGTAGAAGTTTTTCATGGTGGATACCTTTGCAGGGGGTGTGGGTGAGATGTGGATTTCCATGGTAATTAGTTGTGGTCGGATCTAAACAGGGAGGAATTGACTATTGGTGTAGAATGATGGCTGCCCATGTTAGTAATAACCAGGCCAAGGATGTTGCTTCCTCTAGTGGGGGTGAGAATAAGTTGGTCCAGGGCACTGGAACTAATTAATTCCAGGAAACATTGGGCCAGTGTATTGGTGCATGAGTAGTTTTCCCAGTTGATGGAGGGAAAAACACAGCTGTGCCTGATATGCTCAAAGACAGATCCACTGGGAAATACAATACATACTGGTGTATGTCTGTCATTACTACAGTGTACAGTAAGTGACAGAAGCAGCTGTTTACAAATACAACATGCACAAAACAGTCCTGGAAGGCCACTCACCTCAGTGCACCCAAACTAATGAGACACATTGAAAAAGCCTCATATAGCAACTCTGCTAATAATTTATGAAATATATGCAGGGATAACCATAAGCCTGTCTTCATTTACATCTGCAAACTAATATATATCACTCAGATGCATTTTGAACTAATTCTGGATGGTGTTGCAGATACTGACCCACTGTAAATTCCAAATGTGCTAGCAGACATAAGTGGCTGTAAAGTGACCCCCCCCCCCCTCACAACACCAAGCTTACTACATTTGTGCATCACCTCCAAACTGTGGTATCTACAAAGAGCAAGTTATTACTGCTCTCTCTAATACTAGGATCACAGACACCATGGGACCAGATGACTTTCTGGGCTGTGTTCTTCATGTGCTGCAACAGTGAGCTACTCCACTAGGCACCATATTCAGTCACAGTCTGAAGACTGCTGTTGTCCACACTGAATGGAATACAGTGACCATTTCACACCCACACAAGGGAGGATAGGCAACATACAACTGGAATTATAGTCCCATTGTATTCAACCTTTGCTTTAAGGCAGTGGAAACACTCTACATGCATCTTAGACAAAAGGACAAAGGTGACCTCCAAACAGTAGATCTGTTCCAGTTAGCTGATCTCAAGAGTAGATTGTGCCTGCAAAACCTGTGGGAAATCAAGATTACGGGCAGAGACATATACACTTGGCCAGGCCCTTCAACGCAATTCAACATTTTGTCTCAATGAGAAACTAACCAAATTGAATATCACACCTTCTGTTAACAGGTGGGTCGCAAATCAGATCACAAACCAACAATACTCAGTCAAAGTGGGAGACCTCACCTCAAACAGCAGACCTGTCACCTGTGTTTTAATGGATGTGTCAGTGCTGTCTCCCCTCTTGTTTGCCATATACCTATCAAAAGGTCAAAAATAAGCAGACGATGTGTAGCAAAACATGTTTGTGCCGCTAATGACTGCTGATAAAGTGTTATAATAACTGCACAAATATGCATCAGCATACCCTGTGTTAATAAATGTTCCTGCTTATTTAAAAATAACCCAGAGTACAGGATTCCCAAATTCTTTATCAATATACCTGGGGCATGTCTACTGCAAAATGTGTGTACTGTGGGGAGAAAGGCATTCTACATTTACAACTGATTGGCAAAGGCATTACATCGAGAACAATTAACTTTATTAATCCCCTATACTCATCCATCATCAGACCTATTAATGTCTGTAATCCTCCCTTTCATAAGTATTGCCCCAGATGCCTGCAGCAACTTGACAAAACTCAGACATCTCTGAGTAATAAAACATTAGAGGGTCTTCAATCTGTGTCTTCTGTGGGCAGAATGAAGTAGCTGTCAGTGTACGCAGTATTTTATATATATATATATATATATATATATATATATATATAAAATTTGAGGCAGAATATGTATGCATTACATGGCTGTCTTTGGCCCAAATGGGATGAATATGCTGCACATCCTTACATCTTATGGGACCACAGTCACCTGTTCCAGGGACCTCAATGTACAGTATGACAAACATAGGACAAGCTGGGTAGACACATACATGTCTCAAAGGTTGTCACTTATCTGCATTACGATTTCAATGTATGTCATGCAGAGCACACCCATTAACCTGTTTAAGCACAGGCTGTATGACTTGATATGAACATGTTATCTGCCATGGATCACTGCTGATTCTATCCTGGACATGGGTGGGGGGGGTATCTGCTATGGATCACGGCTGATTCTATCCTGGACATGGGGGGGGTATCTGCCATGGATCTCTGCTGATTCTATCCTGGACATGGGGGGGTATTTGCCATGGATCACTGCTGATTCTATCCTGGACATGGGGGGGGGGTATCTGCCATGGATCACTGCTGATTCTATCCTGGACATGGGGGGGTATCTGCCATGGATCACTGCTGATTCTATCCTGGACATGGGGGGGGGGGGTATCTGCCATGGATCACTGCTGATTCTATGCTGGACATGGGAGGAAGTATCTGCCATGGATCACTGCTGATTCTATGGTGGACACAGGTGGCCCTTTCTGCAAGAATCATGGCCATGCATTATACCTGACATTGCATATTATATTGGGATGTAAAGGCTACAGTTCTAAACACCATCAGGCCAATACCCTTGTCATAGCCTATGCACCTCAGAACCTATGGTGATGTGCATGAAAAAAAAAACATTATACTGTATTACTGCTTTAATGAGATTTGTCTGCAGTGCTTACATACAATTCAGATCTCAGAATCTGAATGATTGACTTTGGATGTGCACACATAAGTTAACACTAAACAATCCTTAAAGAGAAGGTTAGATATATTAATGAGACACGTCATTGACTGACTTCACAAGCCTTTGAAAAGCATCAGTTAGAAAGTATAAGAATTATTATGCTAGCAGCTGTCTAACTGGCTAACTACAATATAACTGACAGTTAAAAGTATCAGGCCAACAGCACAAATGGAGATATAAAATACATACTAATGTAGGTAGTCATCCTGTGCATCAGACACATAGCTTTAGTTAAAATTATCAGGCCAAAAGCACAAATGGAGATATAAAATACATACTAATGTAGGTAGTCATCCTGTGCATCAGACACATAGCTTTAGTTAAAATTATCAGGCCAACAGCACAAATGGAGATATAAAATACATACTAATGTAGGTAGTCATCCTGTGCATCAGACACATGGCTTTAGTTAAAATTATCAGGCCAACAGCACAAATGGAGATATAAAATACATATTAATGTAGGTAGTCATCCTGTGCATCAGACACATAGCTTTAGTATCCCTAAAGCCAAAAGACAGACAACAGGGATGTGGCACAGTCATCACTTGCACAAAGTGGTATGTGGGGTGCATGAGGCCTAGGCTGACACTAAACTTTAGGGAGTGTGTGAGTCAGTAAGGGCAGCAGCCAACAGGGAGCATGTAAATGTAGTCTGTGTGTCAGTATGTGCCCTCAGTATGACACTGGTGTGTGTGTGTGTATGCATGAACACAGCCAAGTTCATTACTAGACCTACATGAGTTTCGTCTTTCTTTGAGCTCATTAAGTTTAAGTGGGGGTGCGATCAATTGTCACTCTGATGTATATAAATTGCTTTGTATGCAGTTTTTAGTTGTCTGAAGAAGTCTGGTAATATATACCAGACGAAAGCGCTTACTTCTTTTCATGCTTTAAATAAATTATTGTGTTTAGATCAGTGGATTTCAACTTGTGTTACTTTGTGTGAGGGTTGGTTTTCGTTTGTGTTTGGCTTTCCTACACACATGTACACACATGTATGTCTAAGAGCTGTGAACTGTGCATGGTAGAGTTGGCAGTTTGTCTTCATCCCTGACCACAAAAACTGTCTCTGCCAGGAGTTGCACAGGCACCTCCATGCCCAAGGTCAGATGGCGTACTACTACCTGAGGACAACTGATGTCTGCTGGATGTGCTCCCTTTACGGGAATGCCCAGGACCATGACCCCATGGCCTGCTTCATCTGGGTGTGGACAGCGCACTCTGTGAATGAGCAGCAGGTGTACTGCCACTACAGGAGGTTGATTGGGCATGGCCCCAATGGCCCCCTTGGCTCTCATCAGATGTAGTTGCTGATCTACACCCATCAGGTCGGCTTTCAACTCCCAGCAGACACTCCATCACAGACAATGTGCATTAAATGACAGATACTCTGCGCTCCCTCAAAGACACATCCCATTCATGCATGTCATTGAACTGATCCAATGCATCAACAACATAGTGGAGCAGTCATGGATGTCAGACTGTGTCACATCTAGAACCCTGAGCATTCTTCTGTTGTGACATTCTGAATGTACCTGTGACTGTATTACAGCCCTAAACATAAGTCAAGTGACATGTGAAGAGACATCTGCACCAGGTGGTGGAGGGACAGCAGGCATCTGATGAGCACCCCTATCAATCCGCTTGTGTAGCACCTCACCAACAGTTTGGCTATGGACAGTGTCAACAAGCATTGAAGCCATGGTAGCCACACTGCCCTGGTCTATGTCATCACCCTCCAATTGTCCAGTATGTATGGCCTCATTGGACTGGGTATGCGCTGGCATACTGGCTGTGTCCGGGGATCCTGAGTGTGGGTGCTGGATGTCAACTTCTGAGTCTGAGTCACCCTTTGGAACACTGTGTTTCACTTTGGTCACCATCATCATCATCAGACTCTGAAGAGACATTGACATCAGGTGGCACAGGGGACAAAGAACTAATTTCATGTTCACATGTGATAAAAAGAAAAACAGAATGATATTAATACCTGCAATACTATGCTGCAATATATGTTGGAGCCTTTCTCCCCGGGCCGCCACTGAAAATTGGCTTTGTTCCAAGTCGGACTTTCCAGGTTAACAAATGTTAAATAATAAATAAAAATAAAAATAAATGTTAATCAATTTACACTGCTGTCACTATTACAGAGATTTAAACCTATCAACCACTTACAGTAATAAGTGTGGGCAAAGCCATAAATAGTGGTTGTACAACGGCTAAAGAATATGGACAAATATGACATAATATGCTCCTATAAACATATATAGTTGATGGAATAACGGATTTTGCTTCACCATGACACATCTGAAGGGTATGCAGTTTGAATGTGAGATCTGTGTCATATTATTTAATGTTTGCAATCATTAATGACTTGTCAGTAATCTGCCAGTCAATTCTTATGATCTTAAATATGGGCCCGAAAGATGAGTACCAAACCTTGACATTCAGCAAAAATCTGTGCAGTGGACAGGTACACAAACAGTAAAGCAATACATACAGCAGGCCTAAGAGAACAATTTAGCAGATATGTGGGAAAATATATATATATATATATATATATATATATATATATATATATATATATATATATATAAAACAGTCCTAGGAAAAGTAAAGGAAGACATAATGGCAACAACACCACACATTTAACTGTACAACAGGGGTTAATACTTTTACTCATCTATATGTACTCTCAAATAAATGTTATCAAGGAAGTTGCTAACAACCTTTAAATGAGTATAAAACTTCAGCTATCTGCAATATCCCAACCAACACACGTACAGCTGGACACAACTATATGCGCTTATGAAAGAATGCAGCACTATTTTAATGATGATGTAACAAAGCATACCTGGCAGCCCCACATGTGATGTGGGCATGGCACTCACATCCAGAACATATTGGCTCAAGGATCTCCTGTGTGGAGATGTGTGCCAGGAATCCCTCTGTGGCAGGGAAAGCACCCAAACACTGCAGCTATCTTAATTACCTCCCACCAAAAAAACAAGCTGCCACACATTAAAACTATATATACCTTTACAGAATGAATGCAACCATATTCTACTGATGATCTAACACAGCCCACCTGAACATTCCTCTTGAGTAGCAAGAGTGGCACCCACGTCAAGTACATACTGACTGTTGGACTGCTGGGAACTTTCCTGAGGGGGACTACTTGCCAGGAATTCTGTGGTGGTGCCAAGGGGTTTCTCTGCTGCAGATCACATGCCACTTCAGCTGGATGCCTCCTGGCTGCAAGTATCATGTTGGTAACTCTATGATGCATCTGCTCATACATACGACTCTGTCGGCCCACCCTGTTGATATTTCAGACAAGGTCATCCCAGAGTTTTGCATGTTCAGCCATTCTTGCCAATCCTCTTGACAGCAGGATTTCATGGTGTTGTCTGAGCTCATCTATAATCAGCTCATTTTCGGCCTCAGAAAATGGGGGTCTACATCTTGGGGCATATCGTTTACTGAAAGACAAAATAATGATAATGCATATAATGATCACGTCAGTACAAATTGTTGTACCGATAATGCAGTCAAGGAAGGTTCCCAACACTCAACAGTGCATTAAACTGTACAGATTCAACAGTGTGCAGTAAATAGCAAGGGTGGTTACAAAACTAAGAGAGTAACAAGAGCAAAATAGTATTTATTGTGCCCTAACAGATACTGAACTATGTCCCCTACCCAACATAACAGTCCAGTCTAGTTTGAGACCTTAGCAGGACATCATCTCCCCCCTCCAAAAAAAAAAAAAACACTAAATACCAGGGTCAGGAACAATGTTGTTAAGCAAACATCGAGGAAATGTTAAAAGTACTATCAAAGGATCTTTCCCTGGAACATGTGTACATAGTTAGCACACAGCATTATACTTTATGCCTACCCTACATTCTCTGTACATCTTACATTGCTGGTAAAGAAGACAATGTATTGAGTATGTTTCTACGAAATGCATACATATTTACTTCACATTTATTGTCATCTACATTCCAGAATATGCATTATTTAGGTTACAAGATGAACATATACCTGATGTAGTGCAATACTCCTCTATCGAAATATACTGAATCTGAAGAAATGTGTATCTAAGTTACAATCGTGTACTAACTCTCACCCACATCATTTTATCCAGCTATTCATTTTCATAATGGAGTACATCAGTAAGTGCATGTGTTGTACTCTGTGCTTCAGAGGTGCTAATTACAACATATACAGCTGAATTGCATGCTAATCAACCAATCCAGTGGAGCTAGTCCACAAGATATAAAAGCATTCAACGAATCCTGTGGAGCTAGTCCACAAGATATAAAAGCATTCAACCAATCCAGTGGATCTAGTCCACACGATATAAAAGCATTCAACCAATCCAGTGGAGCTAGTCCACACGATATAAAAGCATTCAACCAATCCAGTGGAGCTAGTCCACACGATATAAAAGTATTCAACCAATCCAGTGGAGCTAGTCCACACGATATAAAAGCATTCGACCAATCCAGTGGAGCTAGTCCACACGATATAAAAGCATTCAACCAATCCAGTGGAGCTAGTCCACACGATATAAAAGCATCCATGTTGTCTCCATTTCCTTTATTTGTTTTTTGTGGATTGAGAAAATGCTGGCATGCAAACACAAAGTAGGCACAAATAGATTGCTATCACCTGCTGCTTTTTGAATACACCTATCTGTAATACAGGCTGAAGACACTGCTGTTGCTGGCAATAGCCATACACAGAGAAGGAGTAAAGTTTCCAGGGCACATAAACATCTAAGGAACTGAGCGACCTCTCTCAGCATTGATTCACAGATAGAGATGCGTACAGGAAACCATCCCAGTGGAAGGTAAGGTATGTGTTTATATACTATTCCTAGTCACTGGGACATTTCACAGAGTAGCAGGGGGTATGCTTGGTGAGTTACAGGGGTCTATATTATAAAGCCAAAAGCTCTAAAGAGCGAATGCAAGTACATCGACACATAAAGAGCGATGTACAAAAATAGTGAAACACGTATTTAGCGAAAATCAAAACACTGAATGTGTTTTGTTAAATAACAGCGCCATGCAGGTATACATAAATTAACTAAATAAAACTAAAATAATGCACTTTTGCAGGGGGGGCAAGCCCTCCTACACTCCCCATGTGGGGGGCTGCCTTCCACACCCCCCTTACTTAAATATACCAACTCCAAGACTACACTACAGTGGGGAAAAGGATATGTTTCCTTATCCCCAGGATCATGCTTCTGGCCAAACAAATACGTTCAATGTTCTGATTTTCGCTAAATACATCTTTCGCTATTTTTGTACATCGTTCTTTATGTGTCGATGTACTTGTAGTCACTCTTTGGAGCTATCGGCTTTATAATATAGACCCGAGTTACAGGCATCACCATCCATGATCTTCAAAACATCACTGCATGGTATGCTACAACATGACAATTTAAACTTTAGTTCTGAGTATATTTTCAGAAGAATGCTACAATTGTATCATGTATTGCATTATCCTAAATTAATGTGTACCTCACATTGGAGTCATGTACACATGACAACAAGAAATGGGGAACAGGATAGGGTCTACATTAACCATGAGGTATACAACTCAAATTGCCAAGGCATGTTGAACAGCATGTGTATCATATGCCATGTGCGCTGGCAAACCTGCCAGTTAACATGAATCGCATATGTGCCTCCTCCCATATGTTCAGGATGTGTGCTCTGGGGGATATTTCATAGGATCACATAGGGGTGGATGGCTTTGCTCCCCACCCGAAAAGAAACAGTCAATGCTTGTTTGTAATAGCCAACATGGCTTTACTTATTTGCCAACTGCATAACATATTCCCACTTAATATCCTTAAACATTGTAAAGGCAGTAATATAGAATTGTTTTAACACACACACTGTACCACAGTACTGGTCAGATGATTGCTGTCTGACAAAGGAACACAGCATGTTAGGACAGTGTTGTATATTTGAAAACAAGAATCATAACAACCTGTGTAAGGAGTATGTGAAGTATTTTTCAAGTTTAACATTTAACTAAGTGTATGTCTAACATGTACTATGTCAAAATAAATGTACATTCCTTGTTGAAGTTGCTTGTGTGTTGAATGACTGTTACTGCTTGCTACAGTGACGTATGTGAGAACAACGGCTTTAAGGCACCCATACATTCCTCTGAATCTACATTGCATATTGATCTGGATTGCACACCTATGTAGGCATATTCCCTGTGTACTAACAAATTGGAATCTATATATAATAAATTGACTTCTTTTCCTGCATGTTATCACTATATTTTCTTATATTGAGCCTGTATGAACCTTACAATGAATATAAATGTAGCCACAGGTTATGTAACTTTTCCTGTGGTGCAAGGAATTGTGTCACTTTTAAGTTCACATGGTCCTGGGCTCAAATCATTGTATTTTTGTAATCTTCCCTTGTAATAGCTACCAATGCAATGAATTCTAAACAGTTCTATCTTCATTCTTGTTGTGGGAACAACTGTGAGTGTAGGAGGACTGCAATAGCTAAGTCACAGGGTTCTAATGCCGCTGAATCCTTTGCTTTAAATGGTGTCTCACTTCGCACAATAAATTATAGTAGTTGACCTAGTATTTCCTATATAATAATTATTGTCTAGATGGAGGAGACAGCCCTATTATGTCGGTTGTGCAGTTTTTGTATTAATATCTGTATTATTTCACATATTGTGCTTATTTAGCTTAAGACAAACATGTTGCATGTGTTTGACCATCGCACAATAATTCTTTAAAGAAAACAAAAGATGATGATAGGAAAGTGGAGAAATGAAGAGCAAGCGGGGGGGGGGGACAAAGTAAAAGGAAGGTAGGAATGCTCAGGAAGGGTGTAGGGAAGAATCATAGCTAGCCATGTCTTCAACAGTAACAGTGGGATAAGTGTACGCATTTTTAACTGTATTTGGACTGTCACCTCCTAAGACAGGGGTGACAACAACATAACTGCATTATGAAGCCAATTGGTCCAAATTAGTTGTGTCAAGCAGACACATCTGTGAAATGGACAGCTATGTATGGGATGATATTTTTTAGGGACAGGTGCTCTTTATATTTTTTTTTTAAAAGAGAGAGTGGAATGTTGGGGAAGGGACATAGACTGTCTGTGGCAAGCATGTTGGGAAGGTGAGGAAGCATTTGCAGACAGACAAGACATACAAGGACAGGGTTGGTGAAGGACACAAGAGGGGGGTGAACACCTCTGTTAGGGTGAGGCGGGGGGAATCAAGGTCCCGTGGACATCAGTACAGTAACAGTGTGACTCAAGTCCTCACCGATTAGATTGTCAGCACTGTCCCATCACTGTGCCACTGGATGCAGTGGCTAACATCTTGGCCTACGGCCAGTCTGCCGTACAAAGATGGACAGCATGTTCTCCATCTGTCACAAGTGTGTTCCCATGGTCCTATGCACAACATCTGGCAACTATGCATGGGGATGTATGCAGTCACCCTCTGCCTCAGCTCTCAGAGGGGGAACCACATGCCTGGCACCTGGAGCAGATCTATCTGAGGGTCCAAGTAGGGCAGCAGCAGCAGGGGGAGTGCCATCAGATCATAGCCAAGAATTGCTGGGCCTTGGTGCTGCAGCTGGTGGAGCGAGCATAGGCAGATCCCCTGAACTGAATTCCCCTCTGTGCTGTAGTAATAACATAAAGAAAAATTAAAAATGAAAATGAAAGAAAACATGAAACAAAAGTAATCAAATATTTTACAAAAAATATAAAACAAACATTATACAAACATTAAATAATAGTAATACAAATAGAATGACTTTACCAAAAATTAATTTGCCATTAACTCACTCAACAATACTTGCATCATAGTCCCTTATACCACACTTCTAGGCAGCATTATAAATGAAACCCTAACTTTTGACTAGCATATTAACACAGATATCAGAAGAGCCCATCAGAAATTAGGAATCCTCCACAGGCATAACTACTTCCTCATCTATGAGCAAGACTATCCCTTGCCTCTTCCTTTCTCCTTCCATTATTCTCTATGATCCAACTCTCCTTACAATCCACTCTTAAATCCAAACTGGACTCATGCTACAACAAGATCACAACATTTGTAACCAGCGCCAAACACTCCTCCCATCACTCTGTATTACTCCAGTGTCTAAACAGGCTAGAATTTCCCCAACACCTAACATACCTGCAACTAACCACAGCTCATAAGCTAATCTACAAGCCCTCTAGCTGTCCTGTTGTCTCCTCTCTGTTCACCATGTATCACCCAAATAGACCTCTGCAATCAGTCATTCAGATGCTCCTTAATATAGTGAAACCTACCCTTTCCGTCAGTCAAATGAGCTACCCATACGCCATTGCCAAACTATGGAATACTCTCCCCTCATCAATTAGGACTACTAGCAACCCTGAACACTTTAAGACATCATTGAAACAACATCTAATCTCCCATTGGCTATATATATTTACCAGCACTGACTATAAAAAAGCAATATTCTTATCCCTCTTACTTCTCCAGCTCATCCTCTCCTTCCTCCTTCCTCTCACTTATGGCTCTGACTCCTCATATATATTTTCAGTTCTTTCAACTTACTAAGTCCTAGTATGTGCCATCTAGCCACACAACATCTATGTATATATCAGCATTTAGCTGTTCTACCTTTTATTTAATCTTGCTGCCTCTATATCTAATGTGCGAAGCCTGCACCTTACTCTCAGCGTAATTAACTCCTACTTTCCATCATTTCTTCTCTACAGCAATATCGCAAGTTCACACATACACTACTTTTCTGTGTCATCAATTACACTCATGTTTGTCTTGTATATTTAAAATCATTTTATTACTCACTATAACCTAGTAGTTGTATAACTTGTATAACTTGTATACTATCTATTTTATTGTATCACCTATCTGCATGTTAGTATTCTGTATCGGGTCTATATCATAGAATTGAAACGATAAAAATTGACCATCATTTCATTGACCCCAAAATACGAAAGTACACTTTATGTGAACAGCCAGATCACTGAGTTTTTTCCTAGGGAAAAAAATCGGTTGGCCATCACCATGAATTTGCCATTTTCCCCACTGTAGTGCAATCCCAAAGTTGGTATATTTAGTTGGGGGGTATGGAGGGCACAGCTCCCTACATTGGAGGGTGTGGGGGGGCAAAGCCTCCCACTTTGCAGTGTTTGAAGTGCTGTATCATGTCTGGTTGGCCTACTGATTTTTTTCCTTAGGAAAAAAAACTGGTGATCTGGCTGTTCGCATAACTTGTACTTTGGTATTTTGGGGTTGATAAAATGGCAGTCAATGTTTTGCCATTTTGATTTCATAATATAGACCCTTCTGTATCATGGCTGTTTGAGTTTGTTTTTTATTATGCAACTTTTATCATATTTGTTTTTGGAACTTTTCTTCCTGTGCCTCTACTGCAAAAGGGGGACACCCTGGTCCAGTCGACCTCCTAGTAAACAAATGCAAATAAAATAAACAATGATAGATAATAATAATAAATTATAAAAATTTAACATAAATAGATAAAATCATACATAATCAATAAAACATAAGAAATCATAAAACAAAATTATATAAGGTGAAATATCATTAAACAAATATAATAATAATAATATTAATAATAATAAATAAATCATAATAAAAATAAGTAATCCAAAAATAACAAAAAGAAGATAATGGGTGGTATAAGAGAAAAAAAGGAGAACATTAGCAATTTCAGACATTATACAACAAGCTTTCAAAAATGACTTTTATTGTACTATGTTACAGTCTGCTTTAAACAGTAACAACTGCTAAGAAATCCCTTTATTACTTGGACTAAATGTCCAGTGGTTACATGTGACAGCAGGCCATTGCAGCAACAGGTCTGGAGGTCCTCATTATGTATCCTTTATTGACGATTATATGACAGTACTATTGATGAAAAGCTAACACAGTATTGCAATCAGATGATTTTGTTATATTTGGGGAGTGTGGTATTACAATCCACAAGCAGTATCTACTGTAATATTGTTTCCATTGGAATACACCATAATGCAAACTCTCTTTTGTTTTATACTTTACAGGGTCATGGTCACTACTATCTGGGAATTTACAATTGTTGCTTTCCATTTAAGACCACATCTCTCCACCTTTTAGAGCAGGATATCTTGACATATCATAAAATATTGGGTGTACAAGGACCTATAATTAGGAACTTATTTCAAAATTTGCTATTACACACAGGGATAGTTGCATAGGATTTGAGGTAACATTCTGGCACTCATTTATTTATTGACTTCAATACAAAATACTTGCCAGACAACCGTGAGTCATACAATGACCTACCAAAGCAGTGATTCTTAAATCGGGGTTTTCAGCAGATAGAAGTGGTATTGAAAACGACTGTGCCAATATGCATTTCCAAATTCATAACAAAGTATGATATAGCACTAATTAATCTATAACTGTTAAGGCTGCAATAAGAATGTTTTATAGAATTATTCTTACTTACCACATGCTCTCCTCCTCCTCTCCAATCACCTGGCATGGGACCTCACATTCGAGGCCCTCTCTTCTGGTGCTGTGGAAAAAGAGAAAAAAATAGAATTATGAATACCACGTTTTATTATAGCCAGGTTAAGTATTTTTAGGTTATACATGTAAAGCATACTTACACATCACTGGGGTGTTCACCACCTGGCAATCCCTGATCCACTGATCAAGAGTATCCCTCTTCCCCTAAAGAGGTCATCATAGTAGTGATGACACTGTTCACTGGTGCAGAAGATACCAATTGCCCTGGTAAGAGCCCTTACCAAACTATCCCAGGCGTCTGCTTTGTATTGGGTGCCAGTATAGTCTTCCTGCAACAGGCGTGGGCCACAATGCCTAACCAGGAGCCCAATAAAAACCTTGGACTCCTGGACACCCCAGCATTGTGCACTAAATTGCACACCTTCACCTGTGCCAGACATTGCTGCACATGACAAGTGTATATATAAAGTGCAATTCCTGGAAATTCCCTTTTAAATACCATGTTTTCCTGCCAACTGCACTTACTGAGAGTGCACAATGTCGGGATTTTGATACATTTGAAAATGGTGCATGCCGCTTACTGTTGCGCACACCATTATTTGTGGAATGCTAAGCAGCACTCATCTTTTTCAAATACATTGATAAAAACAATGAGCAATACAATTCCACAGTTATTTCCTTACAGTACCACTTTGTTTTGATAAGCTGCAATGTCACACTATGATTAGAAAAGTTTGCATTCCCTGGATTAGGGCCCAAGACCATCTGCAGTCTAGTTCAACACTTAACCCATGTTGCCACAAGGTTAGTGACATGAGTAATGTAGTTTTAGAAGTCATTGTTAACTTCATGGTATGAGCATAGCACAGCTCCTCTTACCAGGTTGCATGGTGCTCAGCATTGTGCAGTGATATTAATTGAAAGCATCCTGTTTCTATTTTTAGATGTCTGGGTCATGTCTGATACATGAGTGTCCCTGCTGCACAAATGCAGTAAGCATCAGCAAGCACCATGGCACATCATACAAACATGTGGAAAAACTAAAAAAAAAAAAAAAAAAACAGAGAGAAGATGGAATAAGATTTGTGGTTTTCAGATAGTTATTTGGGATGGCTGGATTTTCATTTTGGACTTCATACTCTTCTCAAGGTCCATGATGGGACAGAGTGTCTGTGCTTACATGGATTTATTGTCAGTGTTCTACAAGGTTTCATGGCCAATGCAACTGGGACATCCGCAAAACCTCACTTAGGTATGACACACATCATGAATATGCATTATGCGCTGCAGACAACACTTTGCAGCCATGTACACAGACACACTCCATGTAGGCTCTACATGGAGCCTAAACAGAGTTTATTGAATCCTGGGGTAAGTTTATTTCTTACTTTCCTGCAACTCATCTTCTAATACCAATGTACAATTCAGGTCAAGAAGGGAAAACAACACAGTGAAAATCAGAAAAGAACCTACATACAAATGTGCCAGTCTAGATATATTATATTCCCCCATAGCGCACAGCAACAGTTATCCCACTCCACAAAGGGGGAGACACCACTGATCCCAAGAACTATTGCCCTATTAGCCTGATGAGCCTGGTCTGCAAAGCCATGGAACGTATCATCATGGAACTCATAAACAAAAACATTGGTAACCTCCAAACTCTGGACCCCACTCACTTTGGGTTTGTGAAAGGCAGATCATGCCTCCTGAACCTGATTGACTTCTTTGAGGCAGTCGCCAAAGCCGTAGATGAGGGTAAGGTGGTTCACACAGCCTAGCTTGACCTAGCCAAGGCTTTTGACACCATCCCCCATTCTGGAATTATAGCTAAACTCACTAAACTAGGTATAAATCCCTATGTCACAAGATGGGATGCCAACTGGCTCACTGACAGAACCCACACTGTAAAAGTTGCAGACTCCAAATCTGACTTCAAACCAGTGACAAGTGGAGTACTACAGGGTTCAGTCCTGGGACCTCTCCTGTTTGGTATCTACTTCTCTGATGTACAGGCTAACACAGAAGGCCTCTGGCTAATGAAGTTCACAGATGACTGCAAAGTAGGAGCCATAGTCAAGTCACCAAATGATGTGGACATCCTACAGAAGGGCCTCACTGAGACAGATGCCTGGTGTCAGATCCATGGCCTCAAGCTCAATGCCAAAACGTGCCTTGGCATCCCCTTTGGTAAAATCTCTGTACCCATGAACTACCACATAGTCAGCAGTCTACATAACATCAAATGTGTGAGAAAAGACCTTGGGACCCTGGTGAACAGTAGTCTATCCTTTGATAATCACATCGCCACAGTAGTCAGGAAGTCCTTCTATGTGGCACACCTCATGACAAAAGGGTTCTCATTCAGGAAAAAGAGGTCACTGTTCCCCTCTACTCAACACTCATTAGACCCATTATAGAGTACAATGCCATTTTTGGAATGTACCTCACAAGACATCTGCAGCAGCTGGAAAGGCCACAAAAGTACCTCACAAAGAGGATTACTGGCCTCAAACAGATGCCCTACACTGACCGACTCAAAAAAACTCCAGCTTTACACCATAGCATATCACCTACTCTGAGGTGATCTCTGCCTAACATATAAAGCTATGTCAAACCCAGAGCTGTTGGACATGCTACACCTAAAGAAATCCAAATCCCTCCGAGCTACATGCTCTAGGAACCTAAACCTTGTCACCACAATAAATAGGACATGCTGAAGGGATAGATTCCTGTCCCAGAGACTTCCCATACTCTGGAACAAGCTACCCATCTATGTCAAGCAAAGTTCCTCATTAGCACTCTTCAAGAAAAATCTTGATGAGTGGATGGGAAATAGGAAATATACCCCGGAGATCACTTCTGTGGCTCTGCTCGACAGTGGCACAGGAAAATAACTTTCTTGGGTGGCGTAGGCCAGGGAGCCATGTTGGCTAGGCTTACTTAGGCCCTTGGGTCGATAGCCTAGTACCTACCTATGAACCTATGAACGTAAGAAAAATCCCTCAAACTATGTCTCTAATGCAGTACACTCTAATTCTGTGAGAAATGCACTCTAACAGAACTCCCTCCAAGTAACCAGCAAAGTTATTAATAAAAAAGAAGAGCGAATTTCATACTTTAAATGTATTTTCAAAAAATAGTATAATGCAGCCAGGTTACTTTTAGGTTGTAAAGTTCACACTTCTTTCAGTCTAGTATTGTTGTGCTTTCTGAGTACCTTTTTATCTATATTATCTGATTAACAGTGTATCAACTTAACCTCTTGTGTATCTCTATCCACATTAGAGGGAAGTCCCCTTCTTAGCTAATCAGAATCTAGTGCTTCTCTGCTTCATCCCTTCTCTCTTCTAAAGTGTTTACTTGCTATGATTGCTATGCACATTGGAGGGTAGTGTGCCTTGTCTGCCTTTACTGCTCTTGTGAACTTAACTGATCCTCATCAATATTCAAATTCATAAGAAAGTCAATACAAATTATGACCCTGAAAGTGCCAGTTGCAGATATTATTATACTTATTAATGATGTATAAAGCTCTGTTAAAATGGGGTAATGTAACCCCACAGACCTTCATATGTAACAGAAAGAGCTACCATCTTTGGCTTTGGTAGCTATAACCCACATTCACCTTCCCACTGGCTCACTGTAGTGGGATAAATCTACACTAGCCCAGCTGCTGCCACCTTCCTCCCCCCATGATGGGTAGGCAATCACCCCCCTCAAGTCTATCAGGCAACTAAGTCCCTGCTGGAACTGAGGTCACCTTGGCTGTACTCAGGGCATGATCCCTTTCACCATTGAGCTGGCATTTAATGTTGTTGTATCATTAGAGCTACACTTGTAGCTGCCATGTCTTCATGGGCAGCTGAGAAGCCCTGTCTGGTAAAGGGACAATATCAGAGTCATACAGTAAAGGGCTGAACGAACCAAGTGCTGTACTACTAACAGCTCATAACCTTAACCATCTGCACTAAGTGCACGACAAACTGTCATAGCCTGGCACATTATTTATTTATTATTTATTTATTTGATATTTGTTAACCAGGTTGGTCAAACTGAGCCTGATGCCCATTTTCAGTGGAGAACCAAGGAGAAAAGCTCCAGAGATTTTACAGATACAAAGAACAAATTTTAAAATAGTTAACAATTAATCAAAACATAGTTCAAATAGCAGTAGTAATACAATTACAGGTAATTGAGATGTACAGAAAGAATGTGAATAAGATAAAAATACAAAGCATAGAAAGGTAATGGTTCTAATATAAGCAATGTTTTTTTTTTTTAGCAGACAGGTAAACAATAGACATGAAACATTACATTTTACAACAGGTATTTCTAGAACTGTGTATCATATGCTCACTTCCCATTTGCTTGCAGGCAACTGTTCACCTAACCAAGTGCCTAAACTCCCAGTAGGTCCATTGTGCAGATGTGGTTGATGCAGATAGGCATATGGTGCAACAGGTAGGGTGTGTTGCAGCAGGTAGGGTGTGGTGTATGTATGGTGTGGTGTAGCAGGTAGCGTGTGGTGTGGCATGTAGGATGTGGTGCAGTAGGTAGGGATGTGGTGCAGCAGGTAGGGTTGTGGTGCAGCAGGTAGGGGTGTGGTGCATGTACGGTGTGGTACAGCAGGTAGGGATGTGGTGCAGCAGGTAGGAGTGTGGTGCATGTAGGATGTGGTGCAGCAGGTAGGGATTTGGTGCAGCAGGTAGTGGGTGTGGTGCATGTACGGTGTGGTGCAGCAGGTAGGGCTGTGGTGCAGCAGGTAGGGCTGTGGTGCAGCAGGTAGGGGTGTGGTGCATGTAGGGTGTGGTGCAGCATGTGCAGCAGGTAAGGTGTGGTGCAGCATGTAGGGCATGGTGCAGCAGCAGTACTTCATAGAGATGGCAGGCAGAAGATAGTGGGGGCAGATAAAGAGAAGATGGTGAGTGCAGGCAGAGAGAAGATGGTGGGAACAGGCAGAGAGAGAAAATGTTGGGTATAGATAGAGAGAGAAAATGGTGGGAACAGGCAGAGAGAGAAAATGGTGGGTACAGATAGAGAAAGAAAATGGTGGGTACAGATAGAGAGAGAAAATGGTGGGTACAGATAGAGAGAGAAATGGTGGCAACAGGCAGAGAGAGAAAATGGTGGGTACAGATAGAGAGAGAAAATGGTGGGAACAGGCAGAGAGAGAAAATGGTGGGTACAGATAGAGAGATGATGAAGAGAACAGACAGAGATAATGGAGGGCACAGACAGAAAATGAACAGAAGATGGAGGGGGCAGACATAAAGAAGTTGGAGAGAGCAGAGAGACAGAAGATGGAAGGCACAGACAGAGAGATGATGGAGGGTGCAGACAGAAAGAATGTGTAGAGAAGATGGAGGGGCAGGCATAAAAAAGATGTAGACAGCAGATAGAGAGAAGATGGAGAGAGCAGAAACAGAGAAGATGGTGGGCACAGAGAAGATGGTGGGCACAGACACAGAGAAGATGGAGGGCACAGACACAGAGAAGATGGTGGGCACAGACACAGAGAAGATGGAGGGCACAGCCACAGAGAAGATGGTGGGCACAGACACAGAGAAGATGGAGGGCACAGACACAGAGAAGATGGAGGGCACAGACACAGAGAAGATGGAGGGCACAGACACAGAGAAGATGGTGGGCACAGGCACAAAGAAGATGGAGGGCACAGACACAGAGAAGATGGAGGGCACAGACACAGAGAAGATGGTGGGCACAGACACAGAGAAGATGGTGGGCACAGACACAGAGAAGATGGTGGGCACAGGCAAAGAGAAGATGGAGGGCACAGACACAGAGAAGATGGAGGGCACAGACACAGAGAAGATGGTGGGCACAGACACAGAGAAGATGGTGGGCACAGACACAGAGAAGATGGTGGGCACAGACACAGAGAAGATGGAGGGCACATACACAGAGAAGATGGTGGGCACAGACACAGAGAAGATGGTGGGCACAGACACAGAGAAGATGGAGGGCACAGACACAGAGAAGATGGAGGGCACAGACACAGAGAAGATGGTGGGCACAGACACAGAGAAGATGGTGGGCACAGACACAGAGAATATGGAGGGCACAGACACAGAGAAGATGGTGGGCACAAACACAGAGAAGATGGTGGGCACAGACACAGAAAAGATGGAGGGCACAGACACAGAGAAGATGGAGGGCACAGACACAGAGAAGATGGTGGGCACAGACACAGAAAAGATGGAGGGCACAGACACAGAGAAGATGGAGGGCACAGACACAGAGAAGATGGTGGGCACAGACACAGAGAAGATGGAGGGCACAGACACAGAGAAGATGGAGGGCACAGACACAGAGAAGATGGTGGGCACAGACACAGAGAAGATGGTGGGCACAGACACAGAGAAGATGGAGGGCACAGACACAGAGAAGATGGAGGGCACAGACACAGAGAAGATGGTGGGCACAGACACAGAGAAGATGGTGGGCACAGACACAGAGAAGATGGTGGGCACAGACACAGAGAAGATGGAGGGCACAGACACAGAGAAGATGGTGGGCACAGACACAGAGAAGATGGAGGGCACAGACACAGAGAAAATGGTGGGCACAGACACAGAGAAGATGGTGGGCACAGACACAGAGAAGATGGAGGGCACAGAGACAGAGAAGATGGAGGGCACAGACACAGAAAAGATGGAGGGCACAGACACAGAGAAGATGGAGGGCACAGACACAGAGAAGATGGTGGGCACAGACACAGAAAAGATGGAGGGCACAGACACAGAGAAGATGGAGGGCACAGACACATAGAAGATGGAGGGCACAGACACAGAGAAGATGGAGGGCACAGACACAGAGAAGATGGAGGGCACCGACACAGAGAAGATGGTGGGCACAGGAACAGAGAAGATGGAGGGCACAGACACAGAGAAGATGGAGGGCACAGACACAGAGAAGATGGTGGGCACAGACACAGAGAAGATGGTGGGCACAGACACAGAGAAGATGGTGGGCACAGACAAAGAGAAGATGGAGGGCACAGACACAGAGAAGATGGAGGGCACAGACACAGAGAAGATGGTGGGCACAGACACAGAGAAGATGGTGGGCACAGACACAGAGAAGATGGTGGGCACAGACACAGAGAAGATGGAGGGCACATACACAGAAGATGGTGGGCACAGACACAGAGAAGATGGTGGGCACAGACACAGAAAAGATGGAGGGCACAGACACAGAGAAGATGGAGGGCACAGACACAGAGAAGATGGTGGGCACAGACACAGAAAAGATGGAGGGCACAGACACAGAGAAGATGGAGGGCACAGACACAGAGAAGATGGTGGGCACAGACACAGAGAAGATGGAGGGCACAGACACAGAGAAGATGGAGGGCACAGACACAGAGAAGATGGTGGGCACAGACACAGAGAAGATGGTGGGCACAGACACAGAGAAGATGGAGGGCACAGACACAGAGAAGATGGAGGGCACAGACACAGAGAAGATGGTGGGCACAGACACAGAGAAGATGGTGGGCACAGACACAGAGAAGATGGTGGGCACAGACACAGAGAAGATGGAGGGCACAGACACAGAGAAGATGGTGGGCACAGACACAGAGAAGATGGAGGGCACAGACACAGAGAAAATGGTGGGCACAGACACAGAGAAGATGGTGGGCACAGACACAGAGAAGATGGAGGGCACAGAGACAGAGAAGATGGAGGGCACAGACACAGAAAAGATGGAGGGCACAGACACAGAGAAGATGGAGGGCACAGACACAGAGAAGATGGTGGGCACAGACACAGAAAAGATGGAGGGCACAGACACAGAGAAGATGGAGGGCACAGATACATAGAAGATGGTGGGCACAGACACAGAGAAGATGGAGGGCACAGACACAGAGAAGATGGTGGGCACAGACACAGAGAAGATGGTGGGTGAAGACAGAGTAATGATGATGACAGCAGACAGAGAGAAGATGGAGACTGTAGACAAAGAGAAGATGGATGGAGCAGACAGAGAGATTATGAAGACAGCAGACAGACAAAGAAGTTGGAGAGTGCAGTCAGAGAGACTGAAACAGAACAAAAGTTGATTCATCAGCATCATTCATGCTGTAACTGCTAATGTTGTCCCAGGGATTTTGAAAGACTTACTTGTAAAACAAGCCAAGAAATAGATGATCACCAGGAAAGGATCAGTAACCACTGATGACACTCCCAGAAACCACTGCTGACCTTCACGGATGTTGACCCCACAAAGTAACCCATCTGATAAAGAAACTTCTTTGTACACCAAGCCTGTTGTGAAGATTGCAGCATCACAATGCTTTTACAGACTACCAGAGCCTGGTAGACCTGCAGCTTTCCAGTTTGAGGTTAACGGATGGCACTTTCCCAGTTAGACCTGTCCCATGCAGACAACTGTACACTATCCATGGGAAAGTAGCCACAGGAATTAGTGTCAGAGTGCTGCCTATGTTGTATGCCCCAATGAGCAGAAAGTCAGAGACTGCCTAAGAAATATTGCTAAGCAGTGTGTGTGATGTGGCTAAGTCCATGGGAGGGATAATGCTGTCTGCCTATGTTGGTAGTGACTTTGAAAGCATAGTCATTAAAGTGATGCAAAAACACTTTCTCACAACTGAGGCTAAAGGTTGCCTGCTCCATTTTGCACAAATAATCCAGTGTCAGATATAAACTTTGGGCTTCACTTGACAGTACAGTTAAAATGCAGTTTTCCTTATGCTTGTAAAACAGCTGTGGCACTAGTTTTCCAGTTCCCAAATAAAATTGCCCCAGCATTTAGTAGCTAAAAGACAAGTTCCTGGTTTGTGCCTTTAACTTAATAGATGGCTGGAGAACAACTGTGTACTGGGAAGACCAAACAAGTATAGGACATGTTTCCTTCCCCTGTTTCTACATTCTACCTGGAGTGTGTCTCACACTGTCTTGTTAAAATAGCAAGTTTTCCTACCTGAGATTCTGATGCCTATCCATGCAGAACAGAAACACACGCAATATGTGAAGGAAAATTTCCTTAGGGGGTTTTCATCCCTCTCTAAAATGTGACAGTCAGAACACAAGTATGAAGCATCCTTTTGCAATACTTCACAACAAAGTGTCATACAGACTGTAAGACGTACTCAGATCTATAACTTGTGACCTGCAGACAATCCATACACTTATGAATGTTACTTAAACACCACAGTTTGCACAATCTGAACATACCTCAACCTCAACATAATAAAAAATACTACTAATAAAACAAAGTAATTGTATTAATCCGTAATCATAAATCAATCTGAACATACCTCAACCTCAACATAATAAAAAATACTACTAATAAAACAAAGTAATTGTATTAATCCCTAATCATAAATCAGTCTGACCTTACCTCAACCTCAACATAATAAAAAATACTACTAATAAAACAAAGTAATTGTATTAATCCCTAATCATAAATCCCTGACACCATTCATGAAATTAATACAAATCACCTACTGGCAGTGACACACACCCACTGACCTAACTGAAACATGAATGCACAATGCATTCCATCTCTTAATATGCCATCAGGATACTGTCGTCTAACTGAGACAGCTCTACTCGACTCTCCTGTTCTTCTACTGAATTTCCATGACAAGGCCTTGACAATGCCACTCCATGCAGTGGCTACTGCAGCATCTGAATTGTATCCATCTTCTCAATGTTTTCTTCATAGTTTCACAGGATGGAACGGAATGCAGTCGAGACAGTTGTCATGGCAGCAAAGGGAATTTAGAAGAAACTGAAAATTGAGATGGAATTGAAAATAGTGGAACATGTTAACAGCTTTAAGTTGTTGGGAGAAGTGGATGAATAGAAGGGAAGGCTGAATGCAGTGGTCAAAGATAGAATCAGAAATGCTGCAGCCAGCCTGCACAGAGCGTAGGGGTAATCAGATACAGTAGAATGCCATAGAAGCTGAACAGTGGCATGGCCAGTGCTACCACATGGCACAGAAATCCTGGTAGTGAAGGCAGAGAAGTTGAAGATGCCAGAGGTGATGAAGATGAAGTGCCTGACAAAGGTGATCAAATCCATGCTATATGACAGATACAGAAATCATGATAGCTGCACAGAACCCAATGTAGACCTAATCACAAAAAAGTTAAAGAAACAGATAATAGTGTTTATTTTTTGTTATAACATGCAGGAAATCAAAAGACAATTTGGCGAAGAAGATCTCAGAGATCTGGAAATCCCCCCACCCTACATATCGGAAGAGCAGATCATTAAAGCCTTGTCCAAGGCAAAAACACAGCCTCTATGGGACCAGCCGGCATCCCAAGCTGTCTTCTAAACAAGCTAAAACATAATTTAGCATCATCATTAAGTACCCTTTTCAATCATAGCCTAACCACAGGCTTTGTTCTCTGCGGAATGGAGAACAGCAACAGTTATTCCCCTCCACAAGAGTGGCCTGGCAACAGACCAGGGAATTACAGCCCCATAAGCCTGACCAGCTTTATCTGTAAGGCCATGGAACATATCATTATGGACCTTATAAATAAAGACAGATGACCTCCAAACCCTGAATCTGACCCAATTTGGCTTTGTCAAAGGCAGATCTTGCCTGTTAAATCTGGTGGATTTCTTCAAAAATGTGACTAGGGCCATTGATGAGTGCAAATCTGTGCACACGGTATACTATGACTTGTCAAATGCTTTCAACACAATCACACACTCTGACAAGTGGCTCACAAACTGGACACACACTATCAAAGTGGGTGACTCCACATCAACCAGCAGACCTGTCACCAGTGGTGTGCCACAAGGGTCACTGTTGGGCCCCCTACTGTTTAGTATATACTTTTCAGAAGTTCAGGCCAAAACTAAGGACTTGTGGCTGACCAAGTTTGTAGACGACTGCAAACTAGGTGCAATTATTGAATCTCCAAATGATGTCCGTATACTCCAGGAGGGTCTTACACAGGCCAACAACTGGTGTCTTAGTCACAGTCTCAAACTGAATGCAAAGAAATCCATCATTATTCCCTTTGGCAAAAGCAATGTCCCTTCACACTATCAAATCAACAACAATACCCTAAGTACCTACAAAAGTGGTAAGAGCTCTGGGATCACAAGTTGACTGCAACCTTAACTTTGACCACCATGCATCTACTGTAATAAGGAAGGCTTTCTACATAGCATACAAAATTAGTAAAGGTATCACGTCTACAGCAAAGGAGGTTATAACCCCTGTGTACTCGGCACCAATTAGGCCCATAATTGAGCACAATGCCCCATTCAGCATGTACCACAAAGCACCTGCAGCAATTTGAGAGACCTCAGAGGTTTCTAACAAAGAAGATCAAGGGGCTCCAGCATGTGCCTTAACACAGACCAACTAAAGTCCCTGTCACTTTACTCTGTATCGTGCTGACTTCTTAGGAGAGACTTATGCAATCTCAGACCCAAACCTAATGAACATGCTGCACATTCATAAATGAAATGAGACTAGAGCTACCCATTTCATGGACCTAAATATGGCCTGAAACTTAAATAGGAGATGCTGGAGGGACAGATTTGTCTCCCAGCAACTGCCCCATCTTTGGAATAGGCTACCAATTCAAGTGAGCAGAGCACCTCTATGACACTGTTCAAAAGGAACCTGGATGAGTGGATGAGGTACCATAAATTCTTACCGGGGATAGCACCCACATCCGTCCTGGACATGGGGACTTATTACTAAATACAGTCCTGGGTATTGACTATCATATCTATGGTATTACATTGGGATAAAATGACTAAGCTTGACATGACCTCTGGGTCAATAGCCTAGTAAATTCCTATGATCCTATGAGAGACACAAAGCAGAGAAGTGGAATTAAGAGCATCCATCCAATAGAATGATGGCATGTGTAAGAAAAGACCTGTTTCAGGTGAACACAACATGAGAGAGGCATTGAATTGAGTTAAGTGATGAAGGATGATGTGACACCCTGACCCCTAGTAGAAAAGTGCTGAAAAGGAAAGTGATGGTTATGATTGTCTTATAAGGTAACGATTCTTCTCCCCTAAGCTATATTTCTGTCCTACACTCTTTAACTTCCTGTCCTTTGTCAATGAATCTCACTTACCACAAGTCTGCCACAAATTTTAAACCTGTCTTTTACCACTTTTTTAATCTTTCCTTAAGCACATGCCCAGTTTCTCTTCTATAGCTTCTCATATTCCTTACCTTGCAGCATAATTAATATGTCCACCATCTTCTAAATAATCTCTATTGCATTTACTGCATCATCTGTCACTTTTTTAACCCAATCCTTCCTCTGAAGTGTCTCTTGTCCCACTCCACACATCACACTGTATTATCTTTGACCCCAAATCTTCAGTGTTATACTCACTGCCATAGCTTATCTATTAACATGCCCCTTTCCAACCTTCCTCCTTTTCATATACACATTCCATCCTTACTAATTCTGCCCCCCCACACCTCCATACAAAATTTTCAGATAACCTCTATACTTCTTCCACCTCTTGACCTGTGTGAATGGTCATTACATGTCATTGGACATATAACAACAAAAGCAGAACCATAACACTTACCACATCTGTTCAATTTATTAATGGTCCTACCTTCCCAAACCATTTACTGCAAACTAAATGAAAACTCCAGCCAAGCTGGGACTTCCAATGAGTGACCTCTCAAACCTCTTGAATCAGAGGCACACGGGATATATGCAAATGATCCTTATGAACACCAGGTGTTTCAGCTAATTGGCAATTCTGAATGCCCATGACTTGTTTCGTCATTTTAATGGACAATTTCAGGCCAATAAAGCCAAACCTCACTAACTGTGGATATGCATATTTTGGCCCTGTTATGACCTCATCAGCACAGCACAAGCTGAGTGTTTGACTAAGCATAAGAAACACAGGGCTGTTATACCCAGCTGATGTCCATTATCATTAGGGTGACTGCAAAATATCCCAAATAACAAACTAAAACAATGAGTGAGAAGTCCACACTAAAAAAAAATCAGTAAAAACTAAATTAAAACTCCAGCCAAGATGGAACTTACAATGAGTGACCTCTCAAACCTCTTGAATCAAACCATTTACTGAATAATGAACCAATAATTTCCTTCAACATATGACAAAGCCAAATATTTTTTTTTTCTTGTTTGCTTTATTGTAAAAGAAAACCAGGTCATCAAAATATTATTCAACTCCAGGTGAAATAAGAAAACCATAGTGGGATCAGCCACCACCTTCTCCAATCATTATCACCATTGATTTCTGAGAAAGATACCATATGTATTTCTCTTTCAATTTCCCTAGAAACTGCTCTTTTCAACTCCTTCCCAAATTTCCTTCAAAAATTCTCTTATCTCTTGTGTTAGATTTTCTATCCCTACATAATGTAGGAGACAGTGAACAAAGTTGTACAATTACGTAAATTCACATTTTGAAATAAGTCCACATTCAACACCTTAGCTGCATGCTCAAAATATTGCAACATTATTACTCCCTATAACAAACTACCTTTACTCACTGTTAGACTGAGGGTTTTCACTATATTCTTAGTGACATGTGAAATAACAGTTCTCAGGGAGAGCTACAGAATGCTACTTTCTAAAGGGAAAGATATGTGTTTTTGGCAATGGAATCATGGGTAAAGAATAGACTGTGAGGCACATGCTAGACAAGACTTGGAAACCAAGGCTAAAGAGGTGTGTAAAGCATTACAGGGTTTTTGGTATTATTAGGAAATACTTCAGAACCACTTAGCTTTTGGACTGATATGCAAAAGGTCTTTGCAGTACAGACACTGGAGCATGAGTACAGAAGTCAGGTCAAATACCCATATTATTCAGAAGGGAAAGACTGTTTCAGTTGATATTAATCAGGAGAATCAGAATATACATGCAGAAACATTTGCTATATTTATCAGCACTGTTACAGTTAGCGAGCTTTCCAGAATTTCTACACACTGTTATTGTTTATTGGCACTGTTAATGGAGACAGTATTTGGATATTATTAATGTTTAATAAAGCATTCCTGACCAAACTACAGCGTCTACAGAATTCATTCTGAAAAGTACAAAAAGACTTGGCCCATAAAGGAGAGACTGGCACCTGTTCAGCACAAGTTTGGGTAATTAACAAATAAAGACATTCCAGTCTCATTTCAGTTTTTTCCAGTTAATTTCAGTATACTACAGTCTTATTAGTTCTTACACTCCCCTTAACTCCAAAGTCTTAAACAAAAAATTTCAAGCTCACATAATCAACTTCCAGTGCTCTATAGAGGATTTGTGTTTACTAACCCTTCTTTGCTCAGAGCCTATAACTAAAGGAAGAATCCCTTCTAATCTAACATTTAACACATTAGTGAAAAAAAATTGCACCTCTGTAACAAAAAATATATTGCTCTAAAATTTTCTTGGGGTTACAGATCCCTTACCTTTTGGCATTAACATCAAAGTGGTCTATCCTTCATCAAAAACATTGTCAAATACCTCCATCAAAATGAGGTCAAGTTCTAATCCAACCAATTTGTGCAAATCTATAGGATAGCCAATTAGCCCCACACTTTTTCAAAACTGCAATTATTCTCCTTCCCAATCATACCTCTTCAGCCAATCCCCTTGTTTGTTTACATCCTACTACTGGCCATTCCACCATCACAGCTCTTCAGGCAATCCCCTTGTGTGTTATATCCTACCACTGGGCATTCCACCATCACAGCTCTTCAGGCAATCCCCTTGTGTGTTTACATCCTGCCAGTGGCCATTCCACCATCACACCTCTTCAAGCAATCTCCTTGTGTGTTTACATCGTACCACTGGACAGTCCACCTTCACAGCTCTTCAGGCAATCCCCTTGTGTGTTTACATCCTGCCACTGGCCATTCCACCATCAGACCTCTTCAGGCAATCCCCTTGTGTGTTTACAGCCTACCACTAGCCATTCCACCATAGCACCTCTTCAGTCAATCCCCTTATGTGTTTACATCCTGCCACTGGCCATTCCACCATCACACCTCTTCAGGCAATCCCCTTGTGTGTTTACAGCCTACCACTAGCCATTCCACCGTCACACCTCTTCAGGCAATCCCCTTGTGTGTTTACAGCCTACCACTAGCCATTCCACCATCACACCTCTTCAGGCAGTCCACTTGTGTGTTTACATCCTGCCACTGGCCATTCCACCATCACACCTCTTCAGGCAATCCCCTTGTGTGTTTACATCATACCACTGGACAGTCCACCATCACAGCTCTTCAGACAATCCCCTTGTGTGTTTACATCCCGCCACTGGCCATTCCACCATCACACCGCTTCAGGCAATCCCCTTGTGTGTTTACATCGTACCACTGGACAGTCCACCATCACACCTCTTCAGGCAATCCCCTTGTGTGTTTATATCCTATCACTGGCCATTCCAGCATCATACCTCTTCAGGCAGTCCACTTGTGTGTTTACATCCTACCACTGACCATTCCACCACCAAATCATCACCACCTCCTTTAACCTCCTTATACAATTCTACATAACAAACTTAAAGGCCAACATAATCACTCTAGTCAAATGGACCCAGTGTATTTCCTCATGTTTTAGTTACAAAATCCATGTCTGCTTCCTTTTATTCCTTCATCTTTGATGCCAGCATAATTGTCCTCGTCTAACTCCCTGCCCCACTATGCTAACCTTTCCTATCCTTTTCAGCTTCCTGCTGAGTCCTCTCCATCTCCTTCAGCTTTTTTCAAATCCATCTCTTTCTCCACCTCTTCTCCATAAACCCTTTGCTATATTTGCAACGCACTTTCTAATTGCATGTGTCTTCTTTCCATCTTCTATTCTCTCACCTGTAGCATATAATCTCTGTCATCCAAACTGCTTTAATGCAGTCACTTCCTCCTGATTCTACTCTTTTCATTCCAATTATTATTAAACATTTTTGGTACCACATCTTTCATCCGTGTACCTGCTCCATCGTTGTTTTCTGTTTCCAGGACCCCACCTCTAAATCTCATACCCTTCTTCTTCTTCATGTTTTTCTTCTTCATGCCATATCAAAACCATCGCTGCATGATCCCACAACAATCGTTTAAAAGTACTAACAGATACATTTCCCTCACCTTAAACTCATCAACCGAAAAACAACCCATCCTTCTGGCCTATTGACATCCATTCCTGCTTAAAATTATTTTTCCCCTTCAACTCACTATATCTTCCAAGTATCTACCAGTCTTAAAACTTTAAACCCTCATTTTAAATTACTCTGATTTTTCCTGCAAACTTCAGTGCCCTCATGCTGTCTATCAAAAATGTGTTCATAAACATTTTTAAATGCTGACTGCAAACAGTCCTATCCCCTCCTTCCTAAGCCAACTTGTCACTCCAGTACACCTGTCCAACACCTCTACCTTATAAGTGTTTGGTCAGAAGTATGGCCATACTATTTACCAATGCCTTTTCACAGCTCCAGCCCAATAACCACCATGACTCTCTTCCCCTCTACTAAGCCTTTCAGTTTCTATAACAGCCTGCTTATAACCAAAATCTCCATTCTCAGTTTACCTCCTCCTCATCTCCCACTGTCCACTCCTAGCTAAGTATAACCCCTCAGTCATAGGATTGTAGGGTCATAGGAGGTCACTAGGCTAATGGCCTAACCCTTCATTCCCAACTTACCTGTGGTTCTCTTCTGTAACTTAAACTCCAGAAGCAAATCCATGTCATCCACTTTCCCTGCTAGTTTTGCTAACACATTTGTGCTTTCTAATAAGATTGTTTCTTTCTCCACATGTCATATTGCATATAAAACACTTTAATTCCTATAATTGCAGATCAGCATTGTTGTGACCATATCTAACCAAACTGTCAATACATTGTGCAGCCCGTGCCCAGCCATCACCCTTACTATTCTCTTTATCGCTAACATTGCTACCTTTTCTGGTAAATACCTGCTCCAATCCTGCACTACCCCTTGTCTGGCTTATCGACCTTCCTTCCTTCTAGTCTATAAGCAATCTGTACAGCCCCCATCCTACCTACCCCATCCACAATTAATGATACCCACCATTGATATTCAAATATTGTAACGTATTCTGAGCTTCACCTATTAATCATTGAATATTTAGACCCTCCAATACACATCTACATTATAATCACACATCTTGAGTGCAAACTTGTAGGTAGAATACATCTTAATGATTTAAATAAAATATGTCACCTCATCATAGCTTTATATACTAACGCCACTTGCTATATCAGCCCTGATATCTGCTCTCCCACACATTTATCTAATAAGCCCCAACAATCAGAAAGAAAATATATGATCAGTTAAACTTTTTTTCCTTGTAAACAACACATTTATTTCACATTATGTATTTTCACAAAAAACTTCTATTTATTAATCATACAACCCAATACTGACAAAAAAGTCATATTCAGTATATGCCACCAAGTGTGGAATATGTACATATATCATGATAAATTATCAACTTAGTCCATCTTATTCTACCTAGTAAATATAAACATTCAAATATCAGTTCATCAGTTTTCTATTCTCTGTGGGGTCAACGCATTATTAACTACATTCATATGCCTTTAAGGGGCCAGTGTCCATTATTCATATGCGATAAAGTAACAGACACCTTACCTCAGCTTGCTACTATCCCAGTGTACTAAACAGCTTTCGTCACAGTTCTCTGATTACCCACACACCACCATTGACTTCCAAACTGGTCCATTTTCAGAGACTTTGACTAATTGGATTATTCTCTGCAACTGAACCATCTTCTCTTGGTGGACTTGTAAACAACAGTTGTTCTCCACTGAAATGATGCACTAAAAAACAATGTAAAGCAAGTTTTGTAAAATTTCTTTCAGTATCCCCTAGCACCCACTGTCCCATACTGACATGCTTTAATTAGTAAACGTTTGAATTTTAAAAGCTGTGACAGCCAGGATATTGCCCTTTTTACCCACTTCTTGATAAGACCAGCACATTTGTTGCAGTGATTTAGCCTCTGTTCCACCTCGGTGACCTAACTCATTAACTTCAGTCTCCACTGTGCAGTGATTTAGCCTCTGTTCCACCTCGGTGACCTAACTCATTAACTTCAGTCTCCACTGCGCCTAAACAGGGACTGCTTCTCCTAAATCACTTGCACTAGACATCCCCTCCTAACCACTCCAGTCTTTGTTCCACTGCTTCCTATCTTTAAAAGGGGAGCAATTTATTTAAAGGCCTCCTTTCACCCCCCACACTACTACTTTGCTTGTACTTTTTGTACTCCTCTGGACATGCATAGTCTCTTTGCACCAACATGCTATTTCCCATCCCCTTCATGTAATGCCACCTCTGGGCATGCATAGTCTCTTTGCACCAACATGCTATTTCCCATCCCCTTCATGTAATGCCACCTCTGGGCATGCATAGTCTCTTTGCACCAACATGCTATTTCCCATCCCCTTCATGTAATGCCACCTCTGGACATGCATAGTCTCTTTGCACCAACATGCTATTTCCCATCCCCTTCATGTAATGCCACCTCTGGGCATGCATAGTCTCTTTGCACCAACATGCTATTTCCCATCCCCTTCATGTAATGCCACCTCTGGGCATGCATAGTCTCTTTGCACCAACATGCTATTTCCCATCCCCTTCATGTAATGCCACCTCTGGACATGCATAGTCTCTTTGCACCAACATGCTATTTCCCATCCCCTTCATGTAATGCCACCTCTGGACATGCATAGTCTCTTTGCACCAACATGCTATTTCCCATCCCCTTCATGTAATGCCACCTCTGGGCATGCATAGTCTCTTTGCACCAACATGCTATTTCCCATCCCCTTCATGTAATGCCACCTCTGGGCATGCATAGTCTCTTTGCACCAACATGCTATTTCCCATCCCCTTCATGTAATGCCACCTCTGGGCATGCATAGTCTCTTTGCACCAACATGCTATTTCCCATCCCCTTCATGTAATGCCACCTCTGGGCATGCATAGTCTCTTTGCACCAACATGCTATTTCCCATCCTCATGAAAAAAGCCAATGGGTATATATGTTTAACTATACTTCTCCCATCTGCCAAAAGAGCCAAAGGATCATACACATATGTTGCCTCTGTTTACTGACAATCATTTGGTAACCTTCTGCCACTCTGATCTTTTGGAATGCCATGTTTAACCCTGTTTGCAAAATATTATAATCCTTTCTGAAAACCATGCATCTAAACTGCAAATGTGTTCACCTTGCGGCACTGACCTGTACATCCAAGGTCATGTAGCAATCCTTTTAGACATGTGACAGAGTCAGGCCCTTCCATTTCTTCCTTACTCCAACACCTTCATCATTTTCACTTGGCAAATTATTTTCTAAATTATTGCTACAGCTCTGGACCCAGGCTACAGCTCCTGTTAGCTGTGCAATCTCTTCTTGATCCTTCAGTTCATTTTCCATTGTGGCTGCCATCCCTTTTTGAGTTTCTACTGCAACACATCTTTTCCACAAATCTCTAATTACAGATACCACAGTCACATTGATCCTATATCAGAGGTAAGTGCGTCTAGCTTGTTAAGAATTTCATCTAAATTATTTTCCTTAATGACACACTTTCAATCACTCATCAAAAGTGAGACTTTCACATTCACTTCCTGATTCCTTGAGGGTAAAAGTAACCATTGTTGGCAGTCATGTGATACACAGCTATGTGCAGTTAACAAAATGCAGAGCCTGAGCAGGAATTATCCTTTGAAGCTACCATTTTTGTCTTTAGCTTACTAGTGTCTCTAGGTTTCTGGGGTACTGTGGGATTCATAAGCATGATGATTGCTATTTGCACTGCCACTGTAGTATTTAATGACATTGTGTCTACTAATTTTATAGGACAGTAATATCTAGACTGCATTGTTTCCCTGCCCATGAGTTATAAAGCCATCATTTTTACATTGAGAGTTTTCTGACTGCACTTTTGTGGCAGAAGTGTGCTGCAGCAAATGTTTTAAGTTGGAGGCTGCTGGCTGAAAGCATATTGTGCATTTTCCTGATTGGTCTGTAGACTATGCTGTTGTAAAACTTGTTTTTCTGATTCTATATAAGCCCGGTCTTTGAGCTAGGCTACTCTCCATGCAGTGGTTTTTAGCAGTGCCCTATATAGACACAGATAATTTCAAGTTAAAATTTCCCTTAGAATAACTATCTCAGCAACCTTCCCCAGTCCCTCTGCTGCTCTAGGAACATATGAGTTTCACACAGAGCAGCATCGCCTTGTTGGATAGCTGCAGTTTACACTGAGTATAACACCCCTTCTTGGCTGTATACTGTCAGCCCAGTCCTGATATAAATCCCCACTCTTCTCCTAGGTTAAACCCATAATAAAATACCTGAAACCATGGATAGGCACTTTCCTTCTATCTCTGCAGCCAGCAGGGTGGGCATGGGCATCCGGAGGCAATGTAGCAATTGTCTTGTATACTGACAACCACTTAATCCTGAAACACAAAAGCACAGTATGTGGAGATGCAGTTACATTATGAAAACTGAGACACAACTCTGACATACTGACAAATCAAATGACAAACAGGTTGTCAGCCCACACATATAATTTCCCTCACTAAATACAATCAACATGTAAACCCAGATATGTGGAGGTACTCACAAGTAACTTACCAAAACCTCAGAGGCTTAGAGTATGCTGCCCTCAGGAACCACATTCAAACAAAACGAAATCAACACCAACCACTATACAGAAAAATACACATCACAGTGTCTCCACAAACAAGCTCGTAAGGTGAAACACCACGCATTCAAACATCTTTGTCATAGGAGACTCTGTCAAGAGAAACATGAATGCCCCCCTCACCAGGTCAGATAAAAAGAAGGTTACAGTCAGTTGCCTGTCATGAACCAGGAATCAGCATATCAGACAGGCAGTCAGGTCAGTCAACCACAAGTACCCATATGACTCAATCATAGTCCATGTGGGTTTGAATTAGCTGAGATGTATCTCCCTGGACTGTATGAAAAGAGACATAATGGACTTCTCTGAATACATGTTGCAGGCAGGTATGAGCCTCACATTGAACAGCATTCTACCCTCACCAAGAATGATACCACAATACAAGCAGAAAATGACTGACTTCAATAATTGCCTTGTCATACTGGGACAGCATGATTGACAGACCACACTGCTTTGCCAGAGATGGTCTGCACCCAGGGTTGCCAGATGTCCCTATTTGGGCGGGACTGTCCCAAGATCAGCAGCCTGATCCCAAGTCCCACACTGCCGGTTTAAGCAGCCTCCACTGCTGTTTAGCGATTTTTGATTGGCCTGTATACCGGTATATGGGCCCATCAAAAAATCACAAAACAGAGCTACTTCTGTTTAATGCAGAACTGCAAAGTAGCTCCGTGTTTAGCGATTTTTGATTGGCCCATATACCGGTATATGGGCCAATCAAAAAATTGCAAAACAAAGCTACTTCTGTAAAAAAAAAAAAAACACACAGAGCTACTTTTGATGTTCCACATTAAAGACCTGGCCAGTTGGAAATCTGGCAACCCTGTCTGCACCTGTCACCACTAGGTTTTTGAATACTGGTCAAGGCATTAGCCACCACCATATGTCCTTTTTAGGCTGTGCCAAACCAACAGACCTACCAAAGTAACAAATTCTCCTAATGCCAGTCTGAAGGTACTACTGCTCAGTGCTAGGAGTCTTAACAAAGAAATTGCACTCCCTGGAAGCTCTCCTTGCCCTGGAGAATGCTGATGTCTGTGCAGTCAGTGAGACATGGTTTAAGGCTGTGGAAAGTACCCCAGCTGTATAAGGCTACAATGCCTATCACACATTCAGACTACTCTTTGAAAAGGGAAAAACAAAAGGAGTAGGTGTTCCCATTTACATAAAAAGCAATCACACCTCTAGATTGGTCAAGCAAGATGACTCCCCTGATCTACTCCATGTCCAGTTGACCATAGGCAAAATGCCCGATCATATCATCTCTAGCTACAGGTCTCCAAACATGAACCTAGAAATCCACTCCACGTACCTGAAGTTACTATAATCAATTACCATTCAGCCCAACACACTATGCATGTGTGATTTTAACCACCCCTCCATAAACAGGGAAACATACACGACCACTAACATGCAGGCTCAGAGATTCCTGGACTTTGCCAATGCAAATGCTCTGGAGCAGCTGGTCTGCACAGCACACCTATTATGGGCTCAAATATCCTTGACATAGTACTCACAGACATGGGCAAGCATTGCATACCCCACCAACTTAAAGTTCTCATTTTAAGATCAGATCATAAACCAGTCTCCTTTGAAATAACTGTAATGGTAGTACTCCATTCAAAACTTAAAACTTTTAAAGACTTTTTCCAAGACAAATTACCTCCTATTAAGTGATTGCACAGGTAATTTTAACTAACCCTAACCCAAAAACATGGAGGCCTATACAGACATATGCATGAATTTTGTGTACAACCACTTAAACAACTGCATAGAAATGGCAGAACCTACCTGACCAAACTAAAGCCAGGTCTAGTTGGAAAGACAAGCCACCTTGGTGTACCCCTGGCATAAGGAGATTATACAGTAGAAGGAAGAAACTCTTGTCCAGAAGTAAATGGAAAGGAGCAGAACAGAGAAAAATGCCTCATTAATCTCAACAGGCAAATCAGGTCATCAGTCAAGTCTTCAAAACTAAATACGAGACTAAAATAGCCTCCTAAGCAAAGGATAACCACAAAACATTTTTAAGTTATGTCCAAATAGATTAAAGGAAACACTCAACAATGTGTTTCCCTTAATGTTGTGCTGAGCTGGCTCTAGATGGCACTACCTATACTAAGTCAAAAGAAATAGCAAACGTGACAGCTGATAAATTCAGCTCAGACTTCACTCCCTCATCACCTCCGGTCACTCCCCATAAAATACCCCCTACAATTCCTTTGCCTGCTGTCATAAAAGAATAAGGTCATCAGTGCACTCTCTAAAACTAGAAACATAGCATCGGTGGGCACTGATGGAATCCCAGAGTGCCTATTTAATAGTTTGAAACATGACCTAGCAGACGCACTCAGACCTCTATTTAACCACAGTCTCGACAGGCTTTGTCCCAGTAGAGAGGAGGACAGCAACAGTCATCCCTCCGTACAAATAATAATCTATGAACTAAGTTATTTAAAATAGAATTAAGTAGCATTTCTATTTTCTCCCTAATCCAATTCAAGTGCAACTTGGACAATTGGATAGGGAACTGTAAATTCATCCCTGGTTTAGCACCTATGTCTCTAATAGACACAGCCAACCTGTAAATGGTTCATTTCCCAGGCTCCTGATTACACTTATCAAGGGTATAAGAACTTGTCAAAGACTTGGGATGCATCACTAGGCTTAAAAAGGCCATTGTGGTTATTAGCCTAGTAAACACCTATGAACCTATGAACCATCATCTGACTTACAAACCTACTGATTGATAAGTCTGACTAGCCTCATATGCAAGGTTATGATCGATTGATTATCAAAAGGATAATCATGGACCAGATTAACTATGACATAAGAAATTTCTGGACTCTGGACCCAACTCAATTTGGCTTCATCAAAGGCAGGTCCTGCCTGCTCAATCTGGTGGACTTCTTTGAGAAGGTCATCAAGGTCATGGATGAGGGTAAGACAGTGCATACTGCCTACCTACACCAGGACAAGGCATTTGGCACAATACCCTACTCTGGTATTATAGATAAACTCACAGAATTGGGCATATACCTTTACATCACCAGATGGATAGCCAAATGGCTCATGGATAAGACACATGTTTTTAGAGTGGGAAATCCACATCCAATAAGATGCCTGTCACCAGTGGAATAACACAGGGCTCAGTGCTGCCCTCTCTCCTTTTGGAATACACTTCTCAAATGTCAAGGCAAGTGTATATGGCCTTTGTATGGCCATGTATAGCAATGACTGCAAGTTAGGGGCATCATTTTCTCCCCAAATAATGCTGATATCCTACAGAAAGGTCTGATGCAAATTAATGATTGGTGGAAAAGCCATGACCTCAAACTAAATGTAAAGAAGTGCAGAATAATACACTTTGTGAAATGAAATACCCTTGTAAATTACAACATTGATAGCACCCCCCCCCCCCAAGAGTGGACCTAGTGGTGAGGAATCTGGGTACTCATATAGATAGTAATCTGAACTTTGACCACTAGGAAGGAGTTTTTGCAGTAATGTGTCCACGGTGATGAAGAAATCCTTCTGTATAACTCATCTTATAAGTAAGAGCATGGCATCCACATCTAAAGATAACATAGTACCACTCTACTCAGCCCTCATCAGAACAGTAAATCATATTTTGTTGCTGTTTTCACTGCTTGCAAGGCTTTTTTTGCTATTTCACTGTTTGCAAAGTAATTGTTGCTACTTTTCACTGTTTGCAAAGCATCTCCTCTGTTTGCTCTATTTTTCTGCCAAGCAGTTTTAAATAACTGATTTTTTTGCTGTTTAAAACATTCTTTATTTATTTATTTGACATTTGTTAACCAGGTTAGTCTGGCTGGGCAAGAAGCCCTTTTTCAGCCGAGACCCGAGGAGAAAAGCTCCAGACATAAGCAAGTAAATAGCATTTATACATGTACAACTTATTACAAAATAAAAATAAAACAAGTACAAATTCAGATTTCCAAGCTTACAGAGTATGGAAGATCAAAGGCAAATCAAGACTTTTTACAAAGATTTAAACAGTAACTTAATTAAAGAGAGTATGAGATTGATTATAACATTAGCAAAAGATAAACTAGATTAAGTAGTCTAGTACTAAATTATCTATTTAATTTACCATGAATGCAAAAATAAGATAATTACATCCCTAGACAAGTTGGGGTGAAGTTAGTATAAAACAGAAAAAGAGGAGAGAGGAAGTTGGGGAGGAATAGGTCTGGGGGATATGACAGAGGCAGGCCCACTTGCTTAACATATAGTCTTTTAGTCTCTTTTTAAAAATAAGGTTGTTAGTGATAGAAGTGAGGTTAGGGGGACGTTTATTCCAGGTTTTTGAAACTAAATGACTATACATAATTTTATCAATTTGTTTTGTGGGCTTATAGACTTCAAGAAGATGTTGGTCTGAACTGTGGAGACAATGTTTGGGAGTGTAGGGAGAGATTAAGGTAGAAAGAGCAGGGCAGCGGGAGGGATTCATTAGAACAGTGTGTGTGAGGCAGAGTTCAGGAAGTAGGAGTTGGTTTGGGGCTTCTGGCCATGAAAGATTTTTTAAGGTAGTGCAGTGATGGGATCTGTATGGTAGACTGGCAGCAAATCTGGCAATTTTATTGTAAGTGGATTCAAGTTTGGTCACGAGGTAAGATTGGAGATTAGTGAGAACAGATGCAGCACAGAGCAGAGTAGGCATTAGAAAGGCTTGAGCAAGGGAGAAGTTTGTGTCTTTCATCAGGTATTTCTTATGTCTATATAACAGACTAAGTTTTTGGTGATTTTTTTTGATAGTTTGCAAAATATGAGTATCAGATTTAAGTTGATCATCGATAACCACACCAAGGAGTTTCGTATGGGTTTCTACTGAGATAATAGGACTGTTAAGTGATGAGACTAGGAAGGAGGTTTTGCAGTGATGTAGGGTTTTAGAGAGGAAAAGAAAACCTTTTTTGGATTAAGTAAGAGCTCATTGTCAGTGAACCATTTTTCTACAGATAGAAAGGAGTCTTGAGTAAGGGACAGAAGGTGGGGTAGATTATCAGAGCAAGATATGACTTGTCAGCATACTGGAATAGAGAAGAGTGGGGGCAGGATTTGTAAAGGTTATTAGTGAAGATGTTTAATAGGAGGGGCCCAAGTATGGAGCTTTGGGGTACTCCTGTATGTACAGGAAGGAATGGAGAGGATGCATGTAGCCATCTGACAGACTGAAATCTGAGTATAGAAACCTGAGAGATTGAGGTTTTTAATTTTTGATAGTATCAGATTATGTGAGACAGTGTCGAAAGCTTTTGATAAATCGAGGAAGAGGGAAGAGACCAGTTTGTTTTCATCTCGAGCTTTGGCAGTGGTCTGAGTGAAGGTAATGAGTGCAATAGCAGTACTGTGGTGGGGTGAAAGCCATGGTCTGAGTGAAGGTAATGAGAGCTGTAGCAGTACTGTGATGGGGTGAAAGCCATGGTCTGAGTGAAGGTAATGAGAGCTGTAGCAGTACTGTGATGGGGCAAAAGCCATGGTCTGAGTGAAGGTAATGAGAGCTGTAGCAGTACTGTGATGGGGCAAAAGCCATGGTCTGAGTGAAGGTAATGAGAGCTGTAGCAGTACTGTGATGGGGTGAAAGCCATGGTCTGAGTGAAGGTAATGAGAGCTGTAGCAGTACTGTGATGGGGCAAAAGCCATGGTCTGAGTGAAGGTAATGAGAGCTGTAGCAGTACTGTGATGGGGCAAAAGCCATGGTCTGAGTGAAGGTAATGAGAGCTGTAGCAGTACTCTGATGGGGTAAAAGCCATGGTCTGATTGAAGGTAATGAGAGCTGTAGCAGTACTGTGATGGGGCAAAAGCCATGGTCTGAGTGAAGGTAATGAGAGCTGTAGCAGTACTGTGATGGGGCAAAAGCCATGGTCTGAGTGAAGGTAATGAGAGCTGTAGCAGTACTGTGATGGGGTAAAAGCCATGGTCTGAGTGAAGGCAATGAGAGCTGTAGCAGTACTGTGATGGGGCAAAAGCCATGGTCTGAGTGAAGGTAATGAGAGCAGTGGCAGTACTGTGATGGGGCAAAAGCCATGGTCTGAGTGAAGGTAATGAGAGCAGTGGCAGTACTGTGATGGGGTGAAAGCCATGGTCTGAGCGAAGGTAATGAGAGCTGTAGCAGTACTGGGATGGGGTGAAAGCCATGGTCTGAGTGAAGGTAATGAGAGCTGTAGCAGTACTGTGATGGGGTGAAAGCCATGTGTGGGGGTTAGGAGGTTTTCTTGTAGGAGATGTTCAAGTATTTGTTTATGTATACATATTTCCATTATTTTAGAGAAGGGGGAGATGGGATGACAGTTGAAGGGGTCAGTGGTGCTTCCACCTTTATGAAGAGGGATAACAGAATTTCTTTCAGATTTTGCGCATGGTATTTTCTTGAGTGGAGCAGTTTATGAGAATGGAGATGGGGTAAGCAATAGAATTTGCAGGGATTTTGAGGAAATGAGGGGGTAGGCTATCAGCAGAGGGAGAGCAACGTTTCAGTTTAGAAGGATGTGATCTGATACAGGTAGTGGGAGAGGGTTTAAGAGAAAAGGTTCTGGTAGGTGAGGAGGTATTGGGTTCAGATAAGGAAAGATTTGATTTTTTATTTTTAGCAAGATCTTTAATTGAGTTGATGAAGGAGGCATTGAGTAAAGTGGCTCTATCAAGGTCAGAGCTATCAGGAGAGGGACTGGGTGTAGGAGGTTTGCCAGGGTGGAGGAGCTTATTAATGTTGTTCCAGAATAGGTATTAGAGTTGGGATTGGTGAAAGGTTTACAATAGTATTGCCTTTTGTCCTTGTCAATTGGTTTCTTAGTGAGGTTTCTAAGTTCTCTATATTTTTGAAGGAGGTTAGGTAGATTTGATTTTTTCCAGTTCTGCCAGACTGTGTTTCTCTGTGACATGAGGTTAAGAGTGGGTTGAGATAATCAGGAGGAGAAGAGAGATTTGAGTCTTATTTTTCTGATGGGGGCAAGAGCATTTAAAGTGTTAAGGAAAGTCTCATTGAATTTGGAGACAGCATCATCAAGAGGGAGGTCATATAAGAAGGACCAGTTGAAAGAGGAGAGTATATTATTGAAAGCATCAGGACTGAAGGTAGAGAGATTGCAACGGTATTTGAAGAGGTGGTATCTGTGGAGTTAAGAAGAAATTCTGTGGACTATGGTGGGAAGGTGGTCACTGAGAGACTCTGGAAGAGTACAGAAGTTGTGGTAAAACTTTGGATTAGAGGTGAGGATCCAGTCAAGAGCTGAGCCAGTGTTAGTGTTGTTATTATAGCGAGTTGGAGAAGTAATGAGTTGTGAGAAGGTGTAGAGGTTGATGCTGGTAAGGGTGGGAGGAGCTTATAGCTGTCCAGTCAAGTTAACATCACCTAGGATAATAGTCTCACAGGAGAAGTTATCAGAGATCCAAGAGAGAAATTGTTCAAGGATAGGAATGTTATTTCCAGTGGGAATTTAGATGACAGTAGTTGTGAGATTTTGTGTTTATTAAGCTTGCAGGGTAAAAGTTTGGAGAGCGTTTAAAAGTTTGAAGTTTAATGTCTCCTTATTGTTTTTCTGTTGTTTAAAACATTTTTTTCTGTCTCACTGCTGTTTTTCTGTTTAAATTAGTGTATCTAGTAGCTATAGCATAGTCCTGTTACAGGTTTGCTGCATCTGGGTCTGTTTGTAGTGGCTGTTGTATTCTGAGCATATTTTCCAAGCTTCTTGGATTGGAAGGGGCTCTACACATTTGTGAGAATGGTTCTGGAACTTAAGCCCTGCTTTTAAACAAGTTGCTGCTTGTTTGAACCAAGCTGAACTGAGGTGGATTACCAGACACAACTCTAAGCTGAGATAGCAGATGACTAGAGGCTTCTGAGCTTCAGAATACCATACGTTGCCTGTTTTTCTTTTTTTAATTTTGCTTGATTATACTATTTGCTTCACTTTTATTGTGCTTTGCTTATTTAAAACTGCATTTTTAATAATGTAAACTAAACTGCACTGTTTGTACTGCATTTGTCCACCTTACTGTGCTTGTTAAATCATATTTTGCTGTTGTTTTCACTGTTTGCAGTTATTTTTTTGCCATTTCCTCTGTTTGCAAAGTAATCATTCCTGCTTTCTTTTCACTGTTTGCAAAGCACCTTTTCTGTTTGTTCTGTTTTCCCGCCAAGCAGTGTTTTAAATAATTGATTTGCTTGCTGTTTAAAACATTTTTTACTGTCTCCTTGCTGTTTTTTTCCTGCTGTTTAAATATTTTCTAGTGTCTCACTGCTGATTTTCTCTGTTTAAAACCTTTTTTAGTGTTTCCTACTTAAATTAATGTGTAGCTAGTAGTTGTAGCATAGTCAAGATACAGTTTTGCTGCATCTGGGTCTGTTTGTAGTGGTTGTTATATTGTATTCTGAGCACATTTTTCAATCCATCTTTAATTGGAAGGGCCTTTCTGCACCCATGTGAGAGAAGTATACTGATTGGAACCTGTCTGGTAAAGGCTAATTGGTCTAGGGCTTGGAGTAAGCACCATCATTGGTTATTTGGAGTTTTTAATTTTATTTTAACTTTTTAGCTTCTACTATTTAAGCCCTGCTTTTGATTGGGTTTCTGTTTCTTTGAACCAAGTTGAACTGAGATGGACTACTATCCACATCTCTGAAACGAGACACCAGATGACTAGATGCTTTTGAACTTCCCAAAAACCATAAGTTGCCTGTTTTTTTGCTTGATTATTCTATTTACTGCACTTTTTATTGTGTTTTGCTTATTTAATACTGTATTTTAAAACAGTGAACTAAATTACACTGTTTGTGCTGCATTTGTCTGCCTTACTGTGCCTGTTAAATCATATTTTGTTGCTGTTTTCACGGTTTGCAAAGCTTTGTTTAGCTACTTTTACCATTTGCAAAGTAATATTTCCTACTTTGCACTGTTTGCAAAGCATCTTTTCTGTTTGTTCTGCATTCCTGCTAAGCAGTGTTTTAAATAAATGACCTGCTTGCTGTTTAAAACATTCTTTAGTGTCTCTGTGTTGTAGTTCTGCTGTTTAAAACATTTTTTGTGTGTTTCCCACCTAAATTAGTGTAGCTAGTAGCTGTAACATAGTCCAGATACAGGTGTGTTACATCTGGGTCTGTTTGTAGTGGCTGTTGTAGTCTGAGCACATTTTCCAAGCCATCTTGGATTGTAAGGAGCCCTTCTGATCCTTGTGAGATAGGTGTGCTGATTGGAACCTGCCTGGTGAAGGGTGATTGGTCTAGGGCTTGGAGTAAGCACATTCATTGGTTATTTTGAGTTTTTTAAGTTTATTTTAAGTTAGTTAAGCCCCATATTTGAGAGGGTTTCTGCTTGTTTGCACATTGTGCAGCACCACACACACACTGCCACACATTTGTGTGCCATCGATGGAGAGATAATTTTAAAAAATTTTCCCTTTGATACAGCTGTATTACATTAATATAGTCTTCATCTTTAGTACACCTCCTGTCCAAGAGCTGTGACCTATTAAACCAGCAGCCAAAATACCCGTCAGAATACTCATCTACAGAGAACCTCCAAGATTGGTCCTGACAGCACCCCCTTTGTGATAACACTTCTTCAAACCTAACATTATGGACAGTTGGACTGCCCTTGTTTCTCCTGCCAGCCTTGTTGACTTGGTCCTCCAGAGGCAGTATAGCAACTGCCTTATGTACACTGACAAACGTCTACTAATAACTGTACACTAACAAGATTCTACTAATAACTCACTCTAGTACAGAGTGCAAGAGATGTATCAACACCAAAAAATCTTGAATCCCTGCCCTCTTGCACTCAAAACAGTAACACTGAAGAGGTTGTCAACTCACCCACTACAACTCATGCACATAGTACCACTACTCATGCACATAGTAAGAATCCAACACAGAAATCAACATACATGTCGGCACTCTTGAGAAACTAACCAAAACACCAGAGACATCCGAAACAAAAGACTGCTACAACTAACACAGTTCCCACAATACCCAAAACACATAGCAACACCATATCTCACCTACCAAGCCCTTAAGGTGTAACACTCAAAAAATTAAATGTCTTGTCATTGGAGACTTCATAGTGAGACACACAGATGTCCCACTCATCAGGTTAGATAAGGAGAAAGTCACAGTCAGCTACCTGTCTGGTTTGAGGGTTTGTCAGATCACACAAGCACTCACGTCTTTCAGCAACAACCACCATTATGACTCTGTCATAGCTCATATTGGAGTGAACAACCTGAGACATACCTCACTGGGTTATATGAAGAGAGACATGATTGAGCTCTCCAAGTATGTGTTCCAGGCAGGTATGTCCCTAGCCTTAAGCAGCATATTACCCTCACCTAGAATGATGCCACAATATATAAAAAAAAGGATCAATTTCAATCACTGGCTTAGTTTCATATGTGATTCAAAGGGGATCCAGTTTCTGTCAGCCTGGGATGAAATGGTCGACAAACCTCTCTGCTTTGCCAGAAGCAGTTTGCACCTGCCACTACTAGGCTTTTGACTGCTGGTAAGGGTTGTTGCCTCCCCATAGTGCCCTCTTTAAGCAAGGTCCCAAAAACAAAATTGCCGACATGAAAATTGCCAACCATAACAAAATAAGGGTTATGTTGCCAAACGCAAAGAGCTTAAACCAAAAACTGCACACTCCAGAAGCACTGCTGTCACTGTGGGATGTTGATGTCTGTGCAATCACAGAAACCTGGTTCCAGATCTCAGAGAATACCCTGACCTTGCAAGATTACAATGCCTTCTTCACCTTCAGACTGCAAAACAAACGTTTGAGAAGCAAAGGAGGCGCAGTTACTACCTATAATAGAGATAAATTCACCTCCTAGCTAGTTAGACTGGACAACTCCATGAAGTTACTCCAAGTTCAGATTACTGTAGGTAAGACCCCCATTCAGTTTATAGCTAGTTACAGATCCTCCTCCATGGATCATGATGTGGGTGAGGCCTACTTGACCAAACTGGAGTCAATTCAAATATTGCCAAACTCTCTGGTCATAGGGGATTTCAATTATCCCACCATCAACTGGGAAACCTACTCTAGCCCTAACACACTAGTACAAAGGTTCCTTGACTTTGTTAACTCAAATGCCCTGGAACAAAATGTTTATACCCCAACAAAAGGAACAAACATACTAGCTCTGGTCCTTACTAACATGACTAACAGATGCACCACAGCAACTGGCTGACCCTCATTAGTTAAATATGACCACAAATCAGTCGCCTTCAAACTGGCACTAACAGCAGAACTCACAAAGGATGAAGTCAGACTAAAAAACTTCACCAACACAAACTAAACCCTCCTAGGGGATGGTATAAATGCATTCTAAGCTCTGCCCCTAGCTGGAAGTGCTACCTACACCAAAGCTTACACTAAAGCCCTATACAATCACTTGTATAAGTGTATAGACTCAGAATCAAAGCCAGAGCCCCAAGTTAAAAAAAAGCCATCATGGTAAACATCCATCATCAACAAACTTTTCAACAAATGCAAAAAGTTGCTGTCTAAGAAAACTAAGGAAGGGCCCCAGCAATGGAAAAGCACCCTCCTCATCCTCAACAGATAAATAAGACAACATGTTAAATCCTTTAAGGGTAACTTTGTGAAAAACCTAGCAGTCACAGCCAAGGATACCCATAAGGCCTTTGGTAGCTACATAATGTAGCTAAAAGCTAGAACCCAAGCATATGCTGAACTAGTAACTAATGTTATCACACACACTGATCCCACAGACATGCAGAGATAGCAAACATGGTAGCGGACATATTTGGTGAAAATTTCACTCTCAAACCTTGCCCCCAACTTCCCTCCATCCTACATATCCAGAGTAGGTCATTAAAGCCTTGTCTAAGGCAAAAAAAGTGCAGCATCTGTGGGACCAGACTACATCACAGGCTGTCTTATATACAAACTCATACATGAGCTAGCATTACCATTAAGTACCTTCTTCAATCACAGCCTAACCATAGGCTTTGTCCCTTTAGAATGGAGAACAGCAACAGTTATTCCCTTCCACAAAAGTGGCTTAGCAACAGAGCCAGGGAATTATAGATCCATATGTGTGACCAGCATCATCTGTAAAGCCATGGAATGTATCATTATGAACCTCATAAATAAAGATACAGGCAACCTCCAAATCCTGGATCAGACCCAATTTGGTTTTGTCAAGGGCAGATACTGCCTGTTAAACCTGGTGGATTTCTTTGAAAATGTGACCAGGGCCATTGACGAGGGGAAATCTGTACACACAGCATACCTCAACTTGCCAAAGGCCTTTGACACAATCCCACATTCAGGCATTACTGATAAACTTAGAAAACTGAATACAAATCCCTTTGTTGTAAGATGGGTTGCCATCTGGATCACAAACCAGTCACACACCATCAAAGTGGGTGACTCCACATCAACTAGCAGACCTGTCACCAGCGGGGTGCCACAAGGGTCAGTGATGGGTCTTCTACTGTTTGGTATATAGGTTCATAGGTTCATAGGTAGATACTAGGCTATCTGCCCTAGGGCATTTATAAGCCTAGCCAGAGTGTACTTGGCTACCGCCTCCCTATTAGATTAGCCTACTGTGCCTCTGTAAAGTAGGTCACAGAAGGTACCCTTTTAAGATTAGTTTACTGTGCCTCTGTCTAGCAGGGACACTGGGGAGACCCCAGAGATGAATTTGCGATTTCCCATCCACGCATCTAAATTTCGCTTGAAGAGGGTCAGCGAGGAGCTATGTCTAACATGAATTGGGATTCTATTCCAGAGTGAAGGGAGCCTCTGGGAAATTAATCTGTCCATCCAGCATGTCCTATTTATTTTTGTGCTGAGGTTTAGGTCCCTGGAGCATGTAGCTCTAAGGGACTTGGATTTTTTGAGGTGGAGCATGTCCATTAATTCTGGGTTTGACATGACTTTGTACGTCAGGCATAGATCGCCTCTGAGTAGGCGGTAAGCAACTGAGTAGAATGGAGTTTCTTTTCTTTAGTCGAGCTGCATAGGACATCTGTTTGTAGCCCATGATCCTCTTGGTGAGGTACTTTTGGGGTCTCTCCAGTTGCTACAGGTGACGGGTAAGGTACATCCCAAAAGGGGCATTGTATTCAATTATGGGCCTGATGAGTGACGAGTAGAGGGGCGCAATGACCTCTCTTGATCTAGATGCGACCCCTTTCATGATAAGGTGGGCTATATAGAAGGTCTTTCTAACCACTTTGGCAACATGATTATCAAAGGAGAGATTACTATCTATGTTGGTCCCCAAATCTCTAATTACTTCTTCCGTACTTAATGGATTACCACCTATGTGGTAATTTGTGGGCACCTTGTTTTTCCCAAAGGGGATGACTATGCACTTTTTAGCATTTAGCTTGAGGCCGTGGCTTTGGCACCAAGCATCTGTCTCTGTTAGACCCTTGTGGAGGATGCTTGTGTCAGCTGGAGATTCGATTATGGCCCCCAGTTTGCAGTCATCTACGAACTTTGTCAGCCATAATCCCCCTGTGTTAGCCTAAACCTCAGCGAAGTATATACCAAACAAGAGAGGTCCCAGAACTGAGCCCTGTGAGACGCCACTTGTAACTGGTTTGGATTCGGACATGGCATCTGCGATTCTGACCATGCAACCCATCTTGTGATATAGGGGTTGATATTTAAGCTGGTAAGCTTATTTATGATACCCGAGTGGGGTATTGTGTCAAAGGCTTTTGCAAGTTCCAGGTAGGCTGTGTGGACTACCCTGCCCTCATCTATGGCTTTGGTAAATGTTTCAAAGAAATCAACTAGGTTTAAGAGGCAAGATCTGCCCTTAACAAAGCCAAATTGGGTAGGGTCCAGTGTCTGGAGGCTCCCAATGTCTTTGTTTATGAGTTCCATGATAATACGCTCCATAGCTTTACAGACCAGACTAGTCAGGCTTATGGGGCGATAGTTTCCGGGGTCCATTGTGGCACCACCTTTGTGGAGTGGGACAACTGTAGCTGTACGCCATTCTTTGGGTACATATCCTGTAGTAAGGCTAAGTTTGAACAATGACTTAATGTGAAGGTTCAGTTCTTCTTGGAGCTTGTGTAATACACAGCCTGGGACACTGTCCGGTCCCATAGATGCTGTGTTTTTTGCTTTGGAGAGGGCAGCTTTCACCTGTGCATCTTGTGATGTCAGGGAGGTTACATTCAGTTGGGATAGGATTTGCTCCTTTGGGGGGGAAGGGGGGGGAGAAGTTTGCGCTGAATCTGTCTGCCAGGATGTTGGCTATGTCTGTAGGTTTGGTATATTTTGTACCGTTATGCAATAATTCAGAGCATATCGGGGAGTTTCCGCCCATGTTCCTGACATAACTAAAGAAGGCCTTGTGATTATCTTTAGTGTCTAGGGCAATTCTTCTTTCGAAACTGGCCTTGATGATTTTATGAGGGATCAAAGTTTCTTGCTAATACTGATCAGAGCTGCCTTCCCTTTTTGGGATTTTGCTCTGTCATGTAGTAGCTTCCTCCTTCTGTTGTATAGCTTATTTATGGCCGGGGTCCACCAGACCGGTCTCCTGTTTTTGGAGGAGTGAGTTTTGGTTTTATTTGGGATAGCACGATCCATGCATTCCTGCAAGTGCTCATAGAATGCATTTGTAAAGGATTCTGCGGATTGGGCTGTATTACCCTCTGGCCCAGGAGCTTTGAAGGATTCCACCTCAGTCTTGAGAAGTGCAAAGTTGGCTTTTGAGAAATTCTTTACAGTGATTTCCTTGGCTGGGGGTGGGGACGGGATATGGACGTCCAGGGAAATTTGTTTATGGTCTGATGTTACCAATGAGGGGTTTACCTCTGGTGTGGAACATAGAGTCCCCATGTTGGTGATGACCAGGTCCAATATGTTGTTCCCTCTTGTGGGAGTGGTGACCAGTTGTTCCATTGCGTTAGAGTTTATAAATTCAAGGAACCGTTGGGCGAGGGTGTTTGGGCTTGAGTAGTTTTCCTAGTCAATGTTTGGGTAGTTGAAGTCACCCAATAACATAGTGTTTGGAGAGACCTTCATATTCTCCAGTGTTCTCAGGAATGCCAAGTGGGGTTCCTGTAATAGGGAGGGTGTTCTGTAGCAGGCTACAAACTGAAAGGCAGTTTTGCCCGCTGTTAGTTGCAGATGGGTGGTTTCCGATGCTTCGTGCAGTGCCACTAGCCTGGAGGAGTAGATATCTTTGATGAATATAGATACTCCACCTCCTTTTGTGCTTCGGTCCGAGTTTTGGGGTCAAAACGCATGGTATGAGTTATAACCTGGTAGTGCTGGGGTGCTCTCAGGAGCCTTGAACCAGGTATCTGTTACTGCGCAGACATCGATTTTCTCCATATTGAGGAGAGCCTCAAGTGCATGCATCTTGAGGTTTAGACTTCTGGCATTGAGTAGCATTACCTTTAGTTTTTTTATCCTTGAGTTGTCTATGGAGGTGGGTTTGTCCTTTGAGCCTTGCCTAAAAAAGGCACTATGGGGGTGGCAAGAGCCTTGGCCAGTATACGAATGCCTAAGGGTGACAGGTGCAAGCCGTCCCTAGCGAAGCAACGTGGCTTGTCGAGCATGTCATCCCAGGCTGACAGACACTGGATCCCCTTTGAATGACACCAATACTTTAGCCAATTGTTGAAACTGATCATTTTGTCTTTATACTGTGGCATCATTCTTGGTGAGGGCAAGATGCTACTCAAGGTCAGGGTCATACCAGCCTGGGCTACATGGTCAGAGTGCTCCTCTATGTCTCTTTTCATGTAGTCCAGGGAGGTACGTCTCAGGTCATTCACACCAGCATGGACAATGACGGAGTCATACTTGAACTTGCTTTGGAGTGACCTGAGTGCTTGCGTTATGTGGCGGATCCTGGCACCTGACAGGCAGCTTACAGTGACTTTCTCCTTGTTCAGTCTGGTGAGTGGGACGTCAGTGTGCTGGACAATAGAGTCCCCTATAACAAGTGTATTTGGTGTGTTGTTTGGCCTTAAGGGCTGTGGTTGTGAGGCACACTGATTTTGTGAGATATGTGATTCACTTGTATTGTTGAGGGGTGGCTGTTGCTTGGATATCTGCTTAGGAGGTCTTTGCTGTTTAGGCAGATTTTTATTTAGAGCTTCCGAGTATGTTTTTGTGTGTTTATGTGTTGGGTATGCAGATGCAATAGGTCTGTGTGAGACTGGATTTGTGGTGTGGGTGGTTACCTTTTCCTCCTGACTGACTGTGCCAGTCTTGGGTTGAGAGAGCTCTGCTTCCAGTTTGGCTGTGTAACTGCATCTCTCACATGTATTAGAGTTTGTTGGAAGGAGGAGAGGGTTGTCTGTGTACATAAGGCAATTGTAACATTGCCTCAAAATTCCCAGATTTACCAGCTGGACTGGAGGGTAGCCTTGAAACTGACCCTTGGACATACCAGATTAGTATAGGGAACTGTTTTTTTACTGATCAGATGATTACGAAAGGGAACTGATTTTTCACTTGATCAGGAAGGACCAATTGGGAGTCTAATACTTATGAGAAGTCAAGGAGGGTGTAGTACTTTAGTTAGTTAGTGTTTCCTTATAAGAGCTGAGCAAGTGCAGGGTTTTAGAAAGAGAATAGAGTGATTACTTTGAGAGTTTGAACAGTTCTAAGGGAAAAAGTGAAGAGCAGACTTTGTGGAGCCTGGAATAATTTAAACCTGTTTAGGCGGCGCTGCCCGACGCTGCTCAGTGTGCAAAACCGTGCAAAAAGAGAGTTGTAGGGTTTTAAGAGAGAGAGATCAAGGAGTTTAGAATTGACCCAAAATGGCCAATAAAACTACAGCTTCTAGGTAGTAACCACTCCTCCAGGGACAGGCAGGCTGTTCAGTGTTAACTACTCCCACTGGTGAACACAGAGACTTCCCTTTAGCCCAAGCAAGCACTGGCCTTCTAGAAACTTCCAAACAGTTCAAAACAGCAAATCTGTAACTGAACTTTCTTAACTTTCAGAAAGTGGGAAAAAAGCAAGATTTTTTTGTTTTTTTTTCTTTTTGTTGCAGTTTAAAGGTAGCAGAGATACACAAGCAGTAAAATAATCACAACAGTGCAATAAATGACCCCACACTTGAGTGCTAGGCCAAAATCAGGTAAAATGCAGTTTTTAGAGAAAAAAACGATTTTAAATTAAGTGCAACACAGGAAATGCAGTAAACAGGCTCTAGATGTGTTCCAAGTACTGTTACTGTTACAGATATAAACTTTTGCAAACCGGAAAATGCCAAAAAGTAGGTGGCAAAGCAGTAAAACTTAACAAAAAATCAGAAGAAAATACTTAAAAATCACAAAAGTGGCTCCTTTTCTTCTCTCAGCTTTTTCTCCCCTTGGTAGGTGCTTCAGCAACAACTAGCAAGCCTGAAAAGATGCCAAAACCATGAGGCAGCCTGGTTTTAAGAGAGAGAGATCAAGGAGTTTAGAATTTAAATTGAAAACTACAGCTTCTAGGTAGTAACCACTCCTCCAAGGACAAGCAGGCTGTTCAGTGTTAACCACTTCCCTTAAATACTTCCCAGAAGTTCAGACCAAAACTAAGGGGCTGTGGCTGACCAAGTTTGTAGATGACTGCAACCTGGGTGCAATTACTGAATCCCCAAATTATGTCAGTATACTTCAGGAGGGTTTTACGCAGACCACCAACTGGTGTCTTAGTCATGGTCTCAAAATGAATCCAAAGAAATGCATCATCATTCCCTTCGGTAAAAGCAATGTCCCTTCACACTATCAAATTAAGAATACCCTATGTACCTATAAAGTGGTAAGAAATCTGGGATCACAAGAAGACTGTGACCTTCACTTTGACCACAATGTATCTAATGCAGCAAGAAAAGCTTTCTACATAGCATACTTAATTAGCAAAGGCATCACCTCTATAGCAAAGGAGGTTATAACCCTTCTATACTCATTACTAAACAGGCCCATAATTGAGTACAACACCCCTTTCGGCATTCAACGTACAAAGCACCTGCAGTAATTGGAGAGACCTCAGAGGTTTCTAACAAAAAAGATCAAGAAACTCCAGCATGTGACTTACACAGACCGACTAAAGTCCCTGTCACTATACTCAGTATCATATAGACTTTTTAGGAGAGACTTATGTCTGGCTTACAGAGCAATCTCTGACCCAAAGCTCATGAATTTGCTGCACATCCTTAAATCAAACAGGACTAGAGATACCCATTCCAGGGACCTAAATATGGCCTGTGACTTGAATAGGACATGCTAGAGGGACATCTTTGTCTCCCAGTGACTGCCTGTCTTTGGAATAGGCTGCCAATTCATGTGAAGCAGAGCTCCTCTATGACACTATTCAAAAGGAACCTAGACGAGTGGATGGGGCACTGTCAATTCTTACCAGGGATAGCGCCCACATCCCTCCTGGACATGAGCAGTCATTACTAAATACAATCCTGGGTATTGACTAAAGTATCTATGGTATTACACTGGGGTGAAATGGCTAGGCTTGAAATGAATTCCGGGTCGATAGCCTAGTAACCTCCTATGATCCTATGAGTACAATGCACTCTTTAGCATGTACCTTCCCAAGGCACCAGCAACAGCTGGAAACTCATCAGAGGTTTCTCACCAAAAAATACAGGATATAACCATCATGTCATATGTGGTCCAATCAAAAGCCCTCTCACTGTATTCACTTTCCTACTGATTACTGAGGGGTTCATAGGTTCATACTAGGCTATCTTCCCTAGGGCATTTATAAGCCTAACCGGAGTGTGTTTGGTTTTCGCCACCCATTTTAAATAAATTTTTCTATGCCCTTTTTCGAGGTTAGTATACTGTGCCTCTGTCTAACAGTGACACAGAAGTGATACCCGGGGTAAACCTACGATCTCCCATCCACTCATCAAGATTCCTCTTGAAGAGAGTCAATGAGGGACTCTGCCTAACCTGGACTGGGATTTTATTCCAGAGTGAAGGGAGCCTCTGGGTTATGAATCTGTCCCTCCAGCATGTCCTATTTATTTCAGTGCTGAGGTTCAAGTCTCTCGAGCGCGTAGCTCGATGGGATTTGGATTTTCTGAGGTGCAGCATGTCCATTAATCCGGGTTGGACATGGCTTTATACGTCAGGCAGAGTTTGCCTCTGAGCAGGTGGTATGCCACTGAGTAGAGCTGGAGTTTCTTTAACTGGGCAGCATATGGCATCTGTTTGAGCCCTATGATCCTCTTGGTGAGGTACGTTTGGGGTCTTTCCAGTTGCTGCAGGTGTCTGGTAAGGTACATCCCGAAAGGGGCATTGTACTCAATTATGGGCCTGATGAGGGATGAGTAAAGAGGCACGATGACCACCCCTGATCTAGATGTGAATCCCTTCATGATTAGGTGGGCTATATAAAACGTTTTTCTAACCACTTTGGCCACGTGGTTGTCAAATGAGAGATTGCTAACAACTTGGGTCCCCAGGTCCCTAATTACTTCTTCTGTACTTAATGGATTACCACCTATGTGGTAATTTGTGGGCACTTTGCTTTGCCAAAGGGGATGACTATACACTTTTTGGCGTTTAGCTTGAGGCCATGGCTCTGGCACCGGTTGTCTGTTTCTATGAGGCCCTTTTGTAGGATGCTTGTGTCAGCTGGAGAGTCGATTATGGCGCCCAGTTTGCAGTCATCTGCGAACTTAGTCAGCCACAGTCCTTCTGTGTTGGCCTGTACCTCCGAGAAATATATACAGAACAAGAGAGGTCCCAGGACTGAGCCTTGGGGGACGCCACTTGTAACTGGTTTGGAGTCTGACATGGCTCCAGCAATTCTAACCATGTGGGTTCTGTCCTTGAACCAGTTTGCAACCCATCTAGTGACATAGGGGTTTATATTTAAGCTGGTGAGCTTATCTATAATGCCCGAGTGGGGTATTGTATCGAAAGCTTTTGCGAGGTCCAGGTAGGCTGTGTGGCCCACCTTCCCCTCGTCAATAGCCTTGGTGACTGTTTCAAAGAAATCAACCAGGTTTAAGAGGCAGGATCTGCACTTAACAAAGCCGAACTGGGTAGGATCCAGTGTCTGTAGGTCCCCAATATCCTTATTTATGAGGTCCATGATGATCCTTTCCATAGCTTTGCAGACCAAGCTAGTCAGGCTTATGGGGCAATAGTTTCCAGGATCCGTTGAGGCACCACCTTTGTGGAGAGGGACCACTGTTGCTGTACGCCACTCTTTGGGTACATATCCTGTAGTAAGGCTGAGATTGAACAGTAGTTTTATGTTTGGGTTTAGCTCTTCTTGGAGTTCATGTAGGGCACAGCCCGGGACACCGTCTGGTCCCATTGATGCTGTGTTTTTTGCTTTGGAGAGGGCAGCTCTTATCTGAGCATCTGAGATGTCAGGGGGGCAGCACTCTGCTGGGATAAATATTTGCCCTTTTGGTGGGGAGGGGGGGAGAAGTTTGCGCTGAACCTGTCAGCTAGGATGTTGGCAATGTCTGAGGGTTCGGTGTATTTTTTGTCATTTTGGACTAATTCTGAGCATATCTGGGAAGTCCCACCCAGGTTCCTAACATAACTAAAGAAAGCCTTGTGATTATCCTTAGTGTCCTGTGCAATTTCTCTCTCGAAGCTGGCCTTAGACGATTTTATGAGTGCCCGTAGTTTTTTGCTAATACTGATCAGAGAAGCCTTCCCTTTTTGGGATTTTGCTCTATCATGTAGTAGCTTCCTCCTTCTATTGTATAGTTTGTTTATGGCTGGGGTCCACCAGACAGGACGTCTGCCTTTGGAGGATTGGGTCTTGGTTTTATTTGGGATTGCATGATCCATGCATGCTTGAAGGTGTTCATAGAATGCATTTATAAAGGATTCTGTGGTCTGGGCCATATTTTTCATAGGCCTGAGGGCTTTGAAGGATTCCACCTCGGTTTTGACGAGTGTAAAATTTGCTTTAAAGAAGTTTTTCACTGTGGTTTTCAGGGCAGGGGGTGGAGTCGGGATGTGAATATCCAGTGAGATTAGTTTATGGTCTGATCTTACCAGTGAGGGATACACTTCTGGTCTGGAGCATAGAGTCCCCATGTTGGTGATGATCAGGTCCAGTATGTTTTCCCCTCTTGTGGGAGTGGTAACAAGTTGTTCCATGGCATTTGAGCTTATAAATTCTAGAAACCTTTGGGCTAGGGTGTTGGCGCTAGAGTAATGCTCCCAGTCTATGTTTGGGTAGTTGAAGTCACCCAATATAATGGTGTTTGGAGAGACCTTCATATTTCCCAGTGTTCTCAGGAAGGCCGAGTGGGGTTCCTGGGTTTGGGAGGGTGGTCTGTAGCAGGCTATAAACTGAAAGACAGTTTTACACACTGTTAGTTGCACATGGATAGTCTCTGATTCTTTGTGCTGTGCCACCAACCTGCAGGTGTGGGTATCTTTGACGAATATTGATACTCCCCCTCCTTTTGTAGTACGGTCCAAGTTTTGGAGCCAAAAAGCATGGTAAGAGGTATAACCTGGTAGTGCTGGGGTGCTCTCGGGAGCCTTGAACCAGGTTTCTGTTACTGCACAGATATCAATGTTCTCCATGCTAAGGAGAGGTTCGAGTGCATGCATCTTGAGGTTTAGACTTCTGGCATTGAGTAGCATTACTCTTGGTTTCTTATCCCTTGTGATACCTATGGAGGTGGGTTTGTCTTTTGAGCCTTGCCTAAAAAAGGCACTATGGGGGTAGCAAGAGCCTTTGCCAATATCCGAAAGTCCAGGGGTGACAGGTGCAAGCCGTCCCTAGCGAAGCATCGTTGCTTGTCGAGCATGTCATCCCAGGCTGACACGCATTGGATCCCCTTTGAATGACACCAATACTTAAGCCAATTGTTGAAATTGATCATCTTGTCTTCATATTGTGGCATCATTCTTGGTGAGGGTAAGATGCTACTCAAGGTCATGGTCATACCGGCCTGGGCTACATGCTCAGAGAGCTCCTCTATGTCTCTTTTCATGTAGTCCAGGGAGGTACATCTCAGGTCATTCACACCAGCATGGACAATGACTGAGTCATATTTGTACTTGCCTTGGAGTGACCTGAGTGCTTGTGTTATGTGGCAGATCCTAGTGCCCGACAGGCAGCTCACCGTGACCTTCTCCTTGTTCAGCCTGGTGAGCGGGACGTCAGTGTGCCTGACGATAAAGTCAGCTATTACAAGTGTATCAGGTGTGTTGTTTAGCTTTAAGGGCTGTGACTGTTCGGCACACTAGCTTTGTGAGCTATGTGTTGCACGAGTTTTGTTTTGAGGTAGCGGTTGCTTGGGTGTTATTTTGGAGGTCTCTGCTGCTTAGGCAGATTTTTATTTAGAGCCTCCGGGTATGTTTTTGTGTGTTTATGTGTTTGGTTTGCTGTCGTGGTAGGTCTATGTGAGATTGGAATTGTAGTGAGTGTGGTTTCTGTCTCCTCCTGACTGGTTTTGCCAGTACTGAGTTGAGAGAGCTTAGCCTCCAGTATGGCTATATGGTTGCATCTCTCACATGTGTTGGAATTTGTTGGGAGGAAGAGAGGGTTGTCTGTGTACTTGAGGCAGTTGTAACATTGCCTCAAGATTCCGAGATTCACCAGCTGGACTGGAGAGGAGATTGACAACTGAACTTTGGACATGCTAGAATAGTACTGGGAATTCCTTTATAATTGAAAAAAAAGGGCCAAAGGGGAACGAGGTACTCAAGGGGAGTTTGTGAGGGTGTAGTGCTTTTAATATTTTAGTGCTGACTTATATAATTGCTTTAGTGAGCAAGTGCCAGGTAACTTAAATGCAATGTGTTTCAGGTAACTTAAATGCAAAAATGACAAACAGTAACTTTCTTTCAAGTGAAACAAGGAAATAAGTACAGCAAGCAATGCAGATATCACTAGGGATCCACAGAAGCGCTGAAAAGCCGCGTTTTAGGTGGAATTAGCGTTTCAGGGAAATTACAAGCAAACAAACAAACAGCATACAAATAAAGCTAGATTCAGCAGGCCTGGATCTAGTCTATGCTAGAGCAAATGAGGTGTACCAATTTCAGTAAGAAGCAGTTTAGATATGCAGGCACTATAAGCTTTTAACCAGAAATTCCCAGCTAGAAGGGCAGAGTCCAGCCTCTCCTCCCACAAGAGTGCAGACCACGAACCCTTTTAATGTAAAATAACTGGCCTGAAACCCAAGTGCTTAACACAGAATTAATGCACTTTTAGAATAACAGACACTGAGCCCTCAATCAGCAGTTCCCAACTTAGAAGGATGTAAGCTACCTGTCCTGCCACCACAGTGCAGACCACAAACCTTCCTAATGTAAAACAACTGGTCTGAAGCCCAAGTGCTTAAACTAAAAGGCTTAGAATGAGTTACACCAAGCAGTAATAAATACAATTGAGTACTTTTAAGATGACGCAAAAGCAAAATAAAGTAGGAAGAAACACAAATACAGTAAAAGCAGATTTTTTTTTTTTTTTGAGTGAGCAAATGAGATGGACCCAGGAGTTACAGGACAGAAACAAGTGCAAATGCAGGCCTTCAAATCAGAAAGTTGAGAGAGATGGAAGACCACCCAAATGGCCAATAACTACAAATTAAAACTCAAGTTACCTACTTTCACATCTAACTTCTCTAGTGCACACTGCAGAGTGCATTCTTTTCAATCTTACCTTTAAGCATCCGTGTGACTAGCACTTTCTCTAATACCTGCTGGAAAGCACTAGGAAGCCTTAAACTCATACAAACACTGAACTCTCCTTGTTAACAAGGAGAAATTAATAGTAGGCACTAAACAGCCTATAATTGCAAAGTACCTTGCTAAGGAAACAGCTCCTATACTTTACAAAGAAAAAAAAAGTCCCAAACCAGGCATGTCCAAGGGTCAGCTTCCGGTGATTTCTCCTGTCCACCTGGTGAATCTGGGCATACTGGGGCAATGCAGCAATTGCCTCATGTACACAGACAACCCTCTCCTCCTACCACCCAACACTACAACCTGTGAGAGATGCACTTACATAGCCAAAATGGAAGCAAAGCTCTCTCCACCCAAGATTGTGCTAAACAGTCAAGAGGAGAAGGTTAACACCCAAACTACACCTCAAGCAACACATAGCCCTTCTAAACCCGCACCACCAACACCCACATATAGCAACACTAAATCCACATATGCAGAGGCCCTTAACTGTAACCTGCCCAAGCAACAAAGACCTCTGAAGCTGAAACGCAAACAAACACTAGTCACAACCAATGTGTCACATAGTTCACAACACCAGTGTGCCACCCAGCAACAGCCCCTAAGGCAAGACAATGTACCTAACACTTAAGTCATAGGTGACTCTATAGTCCGGCACACTGATGTCCCTCTCACCAGGTTGAAAAAGGAGAAAATTACAGTCAGCTGCCTGTCGGGTGCCAGGATCCGCCACATAACGCATGCACTCAAGTCACTCCACAACAAGTACAAATATGACTCTGTCATTGTCCATGTTGGAGTGAATGACTTGAGACGTACCTCCCTGGACTACATGAAAAGAGACATGGAAGAGCTCTCGGATCATGTGGCCCAGGCAGGTGACCCTAGCCCTGAGTAGCATCCTGCCTTCGCCCAGAATGATACCACAATATAAAGATAAAATGATTGACTTCAACAATTGGCTAAGCTTATGGTGTCATTCAAAGGGGATCCAGTATCTGTCTGCCTGGGATGACATGATGTACAGACCACGATGCTTTGCCAGAGATGGTCTGCACCTGTCGCCCCTAGGATTCAGGTTACTGGCTAAGGCTTTTGCCACCCCTATAGTGCCTTTTTTAGACAAACTTCAAAGGACAAAACCACCACCGTAACAGGTACAAGCATGCAAAATCTGAAGGTAATGCTATTCAATGCTAGAAGTCTAAACCTCAAAATGCACTCTCTCGAGGCACTCCTAAAAATGGAGAACATTGATATCTGTGCAGTAACTGAGACCTGGTTCAAGGCTCCAGGGAGCACCCCTGCAATACCAGGCTACAACTCTTACCACACTTTTCGGCCACCAAACCAGGAACGAAACACTAAAGGTGGAGGAGTGTCAATATTCACCAAGGATATTCACACCACCAGGCTAGTTGGCCAACACAATGTGTCTGAAATTCTCCAAGTGCAACTAACACTAGGTAAGACTGCAATCCAAATTGTAGCTTGCTACAGATCCCCCACCATACCCCAAGATTCTCACTACACCTTTCTAAACATACTGGAAAATATTAAGATAGAACCAAACACCCTAATACTGGATGATTTTAACTACCCTGCCATTAACTGGGAAAACTACTCTTGTCCCAACACCTTTGCACAATGGTTCTTGGAATTCATAAATTCCAACGCCCTGGATCAATTAATCCATAGTCCCACCTGGGGCTCCAATATCCTAGACCTGGTCATTACCAACATGGGAAATCAATGCTCCATACCTATGGTCACCCCCTCGTTAGTCAGGTCTGACCATAAGCTAATCACCCTTAACATCCACATCCCACCCCCACCCCCCAGTAAAGAAACCACCATAAAAAACTTCTCCAAAGCCAACTTCATGCTACTCAAGTCAGAAGTGACAAACTTCATGACACCCATGCAGACGGGAACTGAAAGTTCAACTGCTGAATCCTACACTAAGGCACTGTATGAGCACATCCACTCATGCATGTATCGTGCCATCCCAAATAGAACCAAAATGCTCTCATCCAAAAAAAGGAAGCCAATCTGGTGGTCCCATGCCATAAACAAACTTTACAATAAAAGGAAGAAACTTTTGCAGAAAAGAGGAAAATCCCAGGATGCAAAAAAACCCCTTACTAGCCTCAGTAAGAAACTGAGATGCCTCATAAAATCCTCCAAAGCTAGTTACGAAAATAAAATTGCCAAAGATTCCAAAGACAACCACAAAGCATTCTATAACTATGTCAAGAATCTAAATGGCAATGCTCAGATCTGCTCTGAGCTAAAACAGAATGGCATTAAATATACTGATCCAAGGATATTGCCAATATCCTGGCAGATCGATTCAGTGCCAACTTCACCCCCTCTCACCCCTAAATGGCCCATCTCAATACCGGAAGATTGCCAAATTCCAGTAATAACGCCACACAGGTACAAAATGCACTCTCTAAAGCCAAGAATACAGCATCCATGGGACCAGATGACATCCCAGGCTGTGTACTACATGAACTACAATATGAACTGGCACCTCACCTAAGTGTCATGTTTAATCATAGCCTCACCTCAGGTTTCATGCCCACTGAGTGGCGCAGAGCTACAGTTATCCCAATCCACAAGGGGATCCACCTTGGATCCCGGAAACTACCGTCCCATCAGTCTGACAAGCCTTATCTGCAAGGCCATGGAGCGTATTATCATGGAACTTATAAACAAAGACATTGGCAACCTTCAAACACTGGACCCCACCCAGTTTGGGTTTGTGAAGGGCTGATCTTGTCTCCTGAACCTGATTGACTTCTTTGAATCAGTCTCCAGAGCCATGGACAAGGGTAAGGTGGTCCACACAGCCTATCTAGACCTTGCCAAGGCCTTTGACACCATCCCCACTCTGGAATCATAGATAAACTTACTAAGTTGGGCATTAATCCCTATGTCACCCAAAGGGTTGCTAAATGGCTTACTGATAGAACCCACACTGTAAAAGTAGCCGACTCCAAATCCAGCTCCAGACAAGTGACAAGTGGAGTACCTCAGGGTTCAGTCCTGGGGCGCTCTTGTTTGGCATCTACTTCTCTGAAGTACAGGTCAACACTAAGGGACTCTGGCTAACAAAGTTTGCAGATGACTACAAACTGGGAGCCATTATTGAATCCCCAAATGATGTGGATACTCTACAAAAGGGCCTTACAGAAACAGATGCTTGGTGCCAGAGCCATGGGCTCAAGCTCAATGCCAAGAAATGTATTGTTATCCCTTTGGGAAAAAACATGTATCCATGAATTACCATATAGGTGGCAGTACACTAAACACAGAAAGTGTGATAAGAGACTTAGGGACACAGGTGGACAGTGGTCTCACCTTCGATAACCACATTGCCACAACAGTCAGGAAATCCTTCTATGTGGCACACCTCATCACGAAGGGCTTTTCATCCAGAAAAAAGGAGGTCATTGTTCCACTGTACTCATCCCTCATTAGACCCATTATAGAATACAACGCCCCATTTGGTATGTACCTCTCAAGACATCTGCAACAACTGGAAAGGCCTCAGAAATACCTCACTAAAAGAATCACAGGCCTAAAGCAGATGCCCTATGCTGACCGCCTTAAAAAACTCCAGCTATACTCTGTCACATATCGTCTACTCAGAGGTGATCTCTGCTTAACATACAAGGCCATGTCAAACCCAGAGCTGTTGGACATGCTACACTTAAAGAAATCCCAATCCCTCAGAGCTACACGCTCCAGGGATCTAAACCTTGTCATCACAATAAACAAAACATGCTGGAGGGATAGGTTCCTGACCCAGAGACTCCCCAGACTCTGGAATAGATTGCCCATACATGTAAAGCAAAGTGCCTCTTTGGACCACTTCAAGAGGAACCTTGATGATTGGATGGGAGAAAGGAAATTCACCCCAGGGATCACATCAGTCACCCTGCTAGACAGGGGTCCAGGAAAGTAAATAATGTGGGAAGAAATAGCCAGGGAATTGTTATGGCTAGGCTTGTATAGGCCCAAGGGCTGATAGCCTAGTACCAACCCATGAACCTATGAATTCTGGGCCAGAACCACTCCTTATGTGGTAGACAGGTTACCTAGTGCTTACCACTCCCACTGATAAGCTAGAAGGCTTCCCTCCAACACAGAAAGGCTTGGGGGCTCAGAAGCTTACAAATAGTCCTGGATACAGCAAATCTGTATCTAGAACACTAATTACAGGAAAGGTAGGAAACAGGCTTACAATTTTTTTTTCAGAAAAGTAGCAAAAGCAGTACTGAAAACAATTCACATGCAGTGCAAGCTGGCACACTTGAGTATGTAGCAATATTAGTCCACACACAGTTTGAAAAAATGTAATTAAATTAAAAAGGACTAAAAGCAAATGTAGAAAGGGTTTATTAGGTAGAATGTGGTAAAGAGATGGGACAGGGGGAGTGTCCTAGATCAAATCTACAGTGGGGCGGGCACTGCAAAAGCCACCAAATTTAAACTACTACCAGAACAGGGGAGGGGGTGGGGAAAAGTTTCAACAGAGATGTGAGGAATCAGAGTGCAAATTATAAAACCCCAAAAATATATACTGATCTCTGTATATTTGCAGAACACTAAGACAACAGATATCTAAGCAACAATTTAGCTCTATAATACAGAATAATGCAGAAAAATATACTCAGCTCTATATATCTGTAAAAAGTCTGGTAAGGCTGTTCCACTTTAAATGCAGACTGCTTATATTAACAGTTCAAATTAAGGGAACCTTGAGTTAACAACACACAAGCAATAGAAACCACAATGAGGGGTGGGGAAGAAAGTTTCAACAGAGATGTGAGGAATCAGAGTGCAAAGTATAAAACCCCAAAATATATACTGATCTCTGTATATTTGCAGAACACTAAGACAACAGATATCTAAGCAACAATTTAGCTCTATAATACAGAATAATGCAGAAAAATATACTCAGCTCTATATATCTGCAGAAAGTCTTGTAAGGCTGTTCCACTTTAAATGCAGGCTGCTGCTATTAACAGTTCAAATTAAGGAACCTTGAGTTAACAACACACAAGCAATAGAAACCACAATGAGGGGTGGGGAAGAAAGTTTCAACAGAGATGTGAGGAATCAGAGTGCAAATTATAAAACCCCAAAAATATATACTGATCTCTGTATATTTGCAGAACACTAAGACAACAGATATCTAAGCAACAATTTAGCTCTATAATACAGAATAATGCAGAAAAATATACTCAGCTCTAATATATCTGCAGAAAGTCTTGTAAGGCTGTTCCACTTTAAATGCAGACTGCTGGGTGATCTGTGTCTGGTCTGCAAGGTAATCTCTGATCCAGCTCAGATTGGAATGTTGCATATTCACAAAACTAACTGCATGAGGGTTACTTGCTCCAAAGATCTAAACCTGATCTCTGAGAAGAATAGGTCTTGCTACAGAGACAGATATGTGTCCTGGAGATTGCCCCTCCTCTGGAATAGGCTTCCTATTAACATGAAGCAGAGCCCTTCCCTGACCATCATTAAGCACAATCTGGAATGATGGATGATAAATTGCAAATTGACTCCTGGGATGGTGCCAATTTCCCTTATGGACAGAGGCAGTCGATTAAAATAGTCAAAACCCCACTTGCTGACCCTTGTTCTCTTTCTCCTAGGAATAGAAAATTGGGTAAAATCCAGGTAAAACTGGCTAGGCTTGTAAGGGCTCTTTAGCTATTAACCTACTAATAGCCTAGAACCGATGAACAAGGGTGTAATTGTAATGTCTTTACTTAGGAACCTTATTAAAACGTAAGTTATTTTTCATACTCAGTCCATATTTTACAAGTTGATTAGGCACTATAATTCATATAAAAAATGCAAGCAATGGAACTGAGACCTCACCTATCTGAACAAAGTAGGTAATGTTTCATACCACTGAGATGTAGTGACGGGGGTGGGGGGGGGCAAAACTACTTGGAAAAGAGTACAGCATGCAGAGCACCCTACATGGTGATGAGACTGGAGCAGCTCAGAGGAAATGGACATTCAACGTTATTTTTGACACTTTCTAAATACTTGGTTTTGGATTGACTGAATGATTGATTGATTGATTGATTGACTGAATGATTGATTGATTGATTTTGTTTCTTTCTTTGTTTGTTTGCATTTTTTTCCAAGCAAACACCCTTACCAAATGCTGATAACACGTAATATTTCCAATAAACTAATATGTTGATTTGTAAAGTCAAAGGTCATTGTATTTTGATGCCAAATGTCTTCCACAAACTAAGTGCAGAACTACACAGATATCTAAACATAAGTGAGTTTGACAGTAGTGTGATCAACCTTTAGTGGTGTCATTAGCCAACTGGAGTCAGTGCAAAAGAAAGGACGTGGAATATTGAAAGATCAAACTTGACAGGGTATGTCTGAATGATGCAAGATGGCACTTTTCTATAGAGTGAAGCAGCAATGGTTGTCTATTAACAGTCTCAGTGGGGGGGTAGGATATCCTGTAAAATGTTGCAGCAGCTGTACTAAGAGATAATGACAGTACAGTGGCTATCACAACAGTATACATTACATTAGCTGAGTTACAGGTATTATGTTATCTGTTCACTTTATTATCTCTTTCTCAAAAAAGTCAGCCCCCGTGCAGAGGATTCCAACTTTTTAGGTCAGATTTCTCACAGTGTTAATATTGCAATAAATATTTCCTTATTCCTTAAAGCTGCCCTCTAAAATGCTTATTTTCTACAACTAAAAATGTTTACATTTCCCACATGATCATCTTCTTTGCTTTTCAGTTCATAGGTTCATAGGTAAGAACTAGGCTGGCTAACCTTACAGGTCATTTTAAGCCTAGCCAGTTTCCCTTTTGGTGCATGAAATAACCTATCCCACTTGCTCAGAGATTGTCCTTACTCATCCCATGGTGAATAATTGTATATTAGGGTTCCTATTATATAATTGAAGACGCAATCCTTTGAATGCATCTTGATGGAACCTGAAAGCACGAAACAGCAAAATAGCGAAATGGGAAATAAATCACTTGGCCACTTCCATTACTTTGTCATTTTCCTCACTGTAGTGTGGTCTCAGAGTTGGTATATTTAAGTAGGAGGGGGTGGGGGGGTGAAGCCCCCCACTTTATGTAATGTTTTGAAGTTTTTTTTTTTGTGGAACAGCAATTTTTTTCCCTGGGAAAAAAAAAAACACTGTTACAAGTGTTCGGGATTGTAAGCTTTCACTTACACGGGGTTGATAAATCAGCATTTCCTTTGTTAAGCATTCGCTGATTTAACATAGACCCATATATTACCTCTAATAACAATATTTGCAATCATACCATTGATAATTTGAGGGGACTCATGCATGGGATAAAGCATTTAGGAACTGCCTCTGTCTGTCAGAGGTACAGGGAGCAATCTTAGGTTAAATTTTCTGTTTTCCATCCATAGATCTGAGTTGCACTTAAATAGGGATAGGAATGAGCTTTGTTTTATGTGGATGGGAAGTCTTTTCCAAATCCACAATCTCCACTGTGAAGTATACCGATCCCATTCTGCTGATGTTGCAGAAGTGCTTTAGATCCCTAGACTGAGAATTTCTGATGCCATTTGACTTGTTGATGTGCAGTAAATCCATCAGCACTGGGTCTGAGGATGCCTTGTATACCAGACAGGGGTCAGCTGTTAGCGTTCTATAGAATAATGAGTATAATCACAGAGTTATGAGTCGCTCCATGTAGGGCATATCGTTTAGGTCTTGTATCCTTTTATTAAGGTCAATATGTGGCCATTCCAGTTGTTGCATGTGTCTGAATAGATGCATGTCAAAGGGGGTATTATACTCAAAGACTGTCCCAATGAGGGATGCACCAAATGTGGGCAATGACATCACTAGATCTAGACAACAATCCTTTTGTTAATAAGCTGGGCAATATAGTAGGACTTTCTTACCACAGTGAACACATGATGATCGAAAGTTAGGTGACTGTCCACATAAGGTCCCAAATCCTGTGTCACCTCTTAGGAGCATTTTGTCAATGTTGTAGTTTTACCACAGTGAACACACGATGATCGAAAGTTAGGTGACTGTCCACATAAGTTCCCAAATCCTGTGTCAACTCTTAGGAGCATTTTGTCAATGTGGTAGTTCCCTGTGGTGGATGACTTACCAAATGATACAGTATTGCATTGTTTGACATTTAATTTCAGTCCATGATTTTGGCACCAGTTATTTGTATTTCTTTCTGGAGCTCTAAGGTAAATATCAATGATATTAGTTCTATATACAGAATTAAGGTAGTATGTGTAATGTAAATCCTCAGTACACATTTCTGAAAGAAAATTTATAATATAAAATAGAAATATCCTGTGAAATACTACAATAATTTTAATTATAACCTTAAAGTGATTCTGTTATGAAAACATATTAGGATAAAATAAAGAGAAGTCTGTACCAGTAAAAGCATCAGTTTGAGGAGTGTGACCTATAAACTGACTATAAACACTTTAAAACTGTGGACATGTTTTACTTTAAAAGTTTGACCATAACCAGATTCAAAAGAGCAGCAGGACCAAGTTGAGTTACCAAGCACCCTGCATGTTTCATGAAGATGAATTGCTGTAACCTTCCCAATAAAAATTTTTCCACTGAAAAGCAGTGAGATATTCTGACTTGTTAAGAGTGTTTGGAAAAGCTGCTTATGGGCTGAGCTGCTAAAATGCAGGCAATATGATCAGGAAGTGTGAAATTAATAATTCATTAGCTTCATTAATGATTCGGACATAGTGACTGAACAATATTCACATGTTTAGAATATGGAACTGAAACAGCTGATGAACATTGGATTACTAGAATATGGAACTGTTTTGAAACAAAAATGTCTGTTTTGTAGTAGAAAAATAGCTTATTGTTGTTAAATAAACTTGTTTCTTAAAGCTCCTAACATTTCCACTCAAGAATGTATTCATATAGGGAAAAACAACAACTTTATTCATATTGGGAACCCTAGCAGGTGCAGTAATGTTATTTAAGGCAATTAAGTATATTTGACTTGTACTGGCCTGCCTTTCTGAATGAATTGCTATTTGAAAAACACCCCATACATGACAAATTGCACAGCAGTTTTAGCTGACTTTAACAGACTAGAAATTAGGTTTTGAATTTATTAAGACAGAAGAATCATTCTGTTCCTCTTTCAAATTCTAACATTTGTGTCCAGTAGGTTGTGTTCTGCCTTTTTTGCACTGTGCTTGCATTCCATAAGCTACTTCACTTTAACCCACTTGGTCTTTGAAGTATATCTTTACAGCATCACTTTTTACTCTTAAATGGATCAATGCCTCTTCCTTCCTCTGAGACAATCCAGATGTTTGTTTTTTTTTTAAAGGCCCCAAGTTAAGGTATAGTATTATAATCTGTCAATATATACCTTCAGCTGCTCTAAATAAGATTCCTTTCTTGGTTCAGAAGAGACCATCTGATGCTACCAGTTAACTATGAGATTTATATCTTAAGTTGTTAATGTATGTCATCCTGTACTCCTAGATTTCAGTCCTTTCTTACATGTTCTATATATGTAGTCTAACTCTGCTACTGTAAAATGAGTCGTAAGTTCCACTGGTATTTGGTGTCAGCCAGCTGCCACTCACTTTACTCATTGCTTACGTCTCATTGTTGACTATTTATCCTGTTCTTCAATGGGAAAGTTCTGACTGAATGTCTCAAAAAAATTGGCTTTTTTTCCTGCTTTTACAAATGTTTAGGAAGTTGGATGCATCCCACTGTGACAAAAATTCTACTTAGCTTATTGCTTCCCATTTACCCTAATACCTGATACTTGATCCCTTGAGTGTTGACAAGTAATGTATTCTTCACAAACACCTGCACTTCTTTCTTTTCCTTGATGTATAAAGATCATTTAGATAAATCATTTCTTTTCTACTGCATCGTTATAAGTAAGCATCTTCTCCTTTACGCCTTCTCCTTATCGTATGGATGTTCTCTTGTATTTTTGTTGGACATTTCGTATATTATTTTAAATGCATTCAGTAGTGTTTCATATTATGTTATAGTGCAATGTATGAAATAGGAATCTTCATACTGGGCTCGCTTTTGGAGGTATGAGGCTCTTTATTGTGAGTCCCAACACTTTCAAAAACAATTTAGGATAAAAGACTGAGACTGACTGTTATAACTTTAAAACATTTTTCCAGGGAGATTTCTCCCTCATACCTCTCAACTGTCAGGTTTGTTTGTAGAATGTATAGATTTTTGCATCATATTGTTTGTCTGTTCTTCAGAAAATCTGTAGTTTCCTGGTAAATCAATGAGGATTGAAGTCACTAAACAATGACATACAATTAAGTTTTAGAATTAATATCCTTCAGAAAATGCATACTAAGACAAAACCTGTTATTCTAATAATGTTCTAAGTTTATAAAAGCAATATTTAAATTCTGTCACTGTTCTGGGACCTTTGTCCCCATTATTTATGTCCAGATTTCTCGCAGTAAGAGGTTGAGAGGTATGTTCCCCCTACAGCTCCTGATAAAAACGCTCCTATCTAGTGTTGGTTCTTATACCTGTCAAACTCCAAGATGCTGGTTCTTAGACTAAAAGGGATATTCTAAGATATCACCACAGTTTTGTTCATGGCATATTTTCTGCCCAGTCTCATACTTTTAGTTGCAGTGGTACACATTTTTGCAGTTGTCATATTTGCAGTCTTTTGCATATTTGTTTAATAATCCATAACTCTTCTTGTCTACTATTTTTAATATCCATTTGATGTCTGACTCCTTTACATAGATTTTCTAAAGAGAGATTGTCTTAGTATTTTGTAGCAAATTTTCAACTTTCCTGAACCATTTACTATTTCTAATATAGTACTCAACTACTACAGATTTTATCTTATTATGGTTCTGCATATAACCAATATTTCATGTTGATATGATCTACATTGTTCCTATACATTTATCTCCATATGTAATCACTTCACACAAATTTATTTTAAAAATCAAATAAGCATTATTGAAAGAGAGGGGTACTCCTAAAAGTGTTTTCATATGCGTTCTTACAGCTAATCAAATTATTTTTCAACTTTGTCCTAATACCTTTATCATGTACTGAATTTGTAATAATAGTTGCTCTTTGCTGCTTTTCAAAAGGCCCTAATGGACATCTGATGTCACTTCCTGCAACATGAATACAATCTTCCAAACATCCATGATTTAATCAAGAGTTACTCTCCTTGTGGTTCCACTCCTTCATCCTAAGTTAACTTAATATGTATACATAAATGTACAATATAATTTTCCTTCATACGTTTTTCTTCAGCATAGAAATCACTTTTATTTATTCATGTATTCATTAATTAATTATTTATTTTGGAATGATGTCCATCCTATCATTATTTATAACAAGCATATTCTCCCCAGTAAAGGTACTGAACTAACATCATGTATAATTAGATTATGCACAGAATCCCCTCCAAGACACAAAACATTTTAACTTTGTTTCAGTGTGATTGTAGGATTTATATAAGTACAAAGAAGAATTGTGCAAAGAGACAAATGTGCTTAACCATTTTCATTCACCAGTCCTTATTTTCACTAAACCATTTTCATTTACTAGTCTCTATTATTACTAGGTTCTTAACCATTTTCATTCAAACTGCTAAACCATTTTCATTTACTAGTCCCTATTATTACTAGGTTCTTAACCATTTTCCTTTACTAGTCCCTATTATTACTAGGTTCTTAACCATTTTCATTTACTAGGCCCTATTATTACTAGGTTCTTAACCATTTCCATTTACCAGTCCCTATTATTACTTGGTTCTTAACCATTTTCATTTACTAGTCCCTATTATTACTAGGTTCTTAACCATTTTCATTTACTAGTCCCTATTATTACTAGGTTCTTAACCATTTTAATTTACTAGTCCCTATTATTACTACGTTCTTAACCATTTTCATTTACTAGTCCCTATTATTACTAAGTTCTTAACCATTTTCATTTACTAGTCCCTATTATTACTAGGTTCTTAACCATTTTCATTTACTAGTCCCTATTATTACTAGGTTCTTAACCATTTTCATTTACTAGTCCCTATTATTACTAGGTTCTTAACCATTTTCATTTACTAGTCCCTATTCTCACAAACTGCTAAACTATTTTCATTTACTAGTCCCTATTATTACAAGGTTCCTAACCATTTTCATTTACTAGTCCATATTCTCACAAACTGCTAAACCATTTTCAGTTACTTGTCCATCTTTTCACAATATGCTTAACCCGTTTTCTTTACTAGTCCCCCTGTTAACAATGTCCTTAACCATTTTCATTTACTAGTCCTTTTTTAAAACATTCTCGTTAATATCTTGATTTTTAAGCACTTGCCCTGATGTCAGCACATAATGATCTGTATGCTACTTCTTTGTTGTGTCGTAGTAATTTATTAATTCTCATCAAAAATCTCTACTTATATTACCAAACACTAATGATAACTCTGGAAACAATGAAAATAGTTTTTAATTCTTAATTCATAATAAATAAATAATTATCCAGAGAAAGTGAAAAGAACCATAAAGGTGCTCTGATTAAACTCACTTTTTAAAACCTACTTTTCCTTAGAAGAAAAAATATCACTCTGCTAATTGGATTCAACAATCTGTTTGTTATAATACATTTAAATATTTGCTTTGAACTATTCAGTTATACTGTGAGCCTGCAATTGCTTGGTAAAATTTTTATCACAAATTGTATAATTATAAAAGGTAAAACCCCATTTCAAGACTTTAGGATAGACATATACAATACCTAGTGACAAATATTTATTTGTATTATTTATTTTATTTGACATTTGTTTACCAGGGTGGTCTGATTGGGTCTACAGAACCCATACATTTTCAGCAGAGGCCCGGGGAGAAAAGCTCCACATACAGTACAATACAAATACAGTATAATCCAATACAATAAAAATTACATTAGAAATAATATACAAAAAGTAAGTTGAAACAGCAAACTGCTGCAAGATGTTGTAATATATTACAACACATCTAGACAGTTCTATAAACATAAAAATATGCAGAGCTCTCTGCCCTGTGTTTAATATTATGTTTATATTATGTCTTTAAAGGATAATACAGAGAGGTCATCATTGGTGCATCACAGCACTTGCTTCTTCAGTTCATTTCTCTGTTGTGTCTTTTTCGTGTAGTTCCCACATTCTTCTTGTGGTGGTGAGGGTGTTTTCTAGGTTTTTCAATTCCCTGTCCCATTCAAAATAATGTCTGGATAGAGCATAGACCCTCTGAAATGGCAGTAGGTGAACAAGCTGATTAAGTGTGTTTACATGCATGCGTGTGTGTGTGTGTGTGTGTGTGCATGTGTGTGTGTGTGTGTGTGTGTGTGTGTGTGTGTGTGTGCGTGTGTGTGTGTGTGTGTGTGTGTGTGTGTGTGTGTGTGTGTGTGTGTGTGTGTGTGTGGGTTGTGTGTGCATGTGTGTGTGTGTGTGTGTGTGTGTGTGTGTGTGTGTGTGTGTGTGTGTGTGTGTGTGTGCGTGTGTGCGTTTGTGTGTGTGCATGCGTGCGTGTGTATGCGTGTGTGTGTTGTGTGTGCGTGTGTGCTTGTGTGTGTGCGTGTGTGTGTGTGTGTGTGCGTATGTGTGTGTGTGCATGTGTGCGTGTGTGCTTTTGTGTGTGTGTGTGTGTGTGTGTGTGTGTGTGTGTGTGCGTGTGTGCGTGTGTGTGTGTGTGTGTGTGTGTGTGTGTGTGTGTGTGTGTGTGTGTGTTCGTGTATGTCTCAATGATTCATTGATCCTCTAAATATGCAGTAGATGTGCATGCTGATTAAATGTGCAAGTGTCTGGGTGTGCACATATTTGTTCCTGTGTGCATGTCCGTGTATCCTATGATGGGCTGTCTCTTTTTAGGATGAGTTTCCATGTCATGTATCACCTGACAGTTGGGTCAAGGTCTGACACTCCATTGATTAAGCTGAGTAACAGGGACTGAATTTATGTATTACATTTTAGAAACTGTTTCTTCCAGTTCTGAACAGATTTCAGTTTTCCCCTCATGGATGGCAAAAAATACTCACTCCTCCATAAAATTAAAATACCACCAATATACTCTCTACTGCCCTTTCCGGTTGTCCCATATCTTCTTACTGCCTATGAATATAATACATACCCAGGTTTCCACTACCCAGAAGGCCAAACCTCCACCTATATAGCTAAACACAAGCCTGAACACTTAATATATCCCCTCCCATCTAACTCCTTACTTACTAGGTATCAGCATCTCATTAGAACAAGATATGCCAACCCTAAAACCAAAAGATACCAAAGTCTATTAAGTAAAATCTGGAAGCTCACAATCAGATTACAATGCGACCTGACAAGGGATGGAGATATCCACCCAAATCCTGGCCCATCCTCATCCACTAGCTCTCAGTCCTCTACTAACTGTCCCACTACTACACAAATCTTAGACAAACCCCCAAACTCACTCTTGATCAGTCACCTAAATATCAGAACTGTAAACAATAAGATTCAACACCTACATGCCCTCATAGAAGCTCTTTCCCCAGACATACTATGTCTTACTGAAACCTGGCTAAAACCTTCTACTTCAGATAATGAAATTATACCACCAGGCTATAACATCCTAAGGCTTGATCGAACCAATAGGAAGGGAGGTGGGGTAACTGTTCTATACAAATCCATGCTTGAAGTGTCAAATAATGCCCTGCAAACATCCTTATTTGGCAATGGTGAAATGCTTATCACTTAGCTCCACATTAATAAGAACAAATGTATAAATCTCAGCTGTGTGTATATTCCCTCATGCCATAACATAAATACCCTGAGAGATATCCTACATTGGTTATCCAGCAACTACTCCCAAGAAACCATTGTACTAGGGGACTTCAACATAGAATGGAACCTGTATTCCTCAGAGCTCCCACTCACCACATAAACCTTTAAGGATTTTCACAGGTCGTATCATCCCCCACTAGGATCAGTAAACCCAATAATAAAGTAAGTATTCTGGATTGGATTCTTGTTAACTCCCATCCCCTCAAATACAAGAGTGGGGCCCTGCCTGATGATGTAAGTGATCACCTTCTCACCTATTTAATCAGGCAAAAATCTGATATCCACAACCAGTCCTTTTTAAAACAGTAAGGAACAATTAGAAAGTCAACTGCACAAATTTCCAAAATGAACTCAGATCTTGCAGTTGGTCAGTTCTGAAACCATTACACTTGAAGAAGAAGTAAACTACTTTAATACCAAATTCATATCCATCCTTGACACCCATGCACCAGCACAGACGATTAGAACCAAAACAAAAGTTGCTCCTTGGGTCTCAAAAGAAACCAGACAAAAAATGCTACTTAGAAATAGGGCTTGGGTCACGTTGCAGACTACCAAAAATCCCATAGATCAACTTAGATACAGATAGCTAAGAAATGAAACAAAAAAATCCACCACATTAGACAAGAAAACCTATTACTGTCATCTACAAGAAAAACACCAAAAAAAAGCCACAAAAGTTTTGGGTAGGTATAAACAAACTCCTTAGTCCAGAACATTCCTTCACTCCTGCCCCCTTGGATTCTAACCAAACCCCCACAGAAGAAATTGCCAATACCTTTAACAGCTTCTTTACAACAACCATTCTGAACCTAGATAACCAATTATCCCCCAGATGCCCATATTCTCCAGCCACTACACCCAGCTCACAACTCTCCTTTAACTTTAAACTAGTTTGCACATCTTTTGTCTAAAAATTACTTAAGAAACTAAAGCCTACCACCCTGTCTGCTGATCTACTCCCTGCAGAATATCTACAAAAAGCTGCAGATGCTATAGCATACCCCATTACTATCCTGATCAATAGTACTATAACTAAACCATCCATCCCCTCCGTCTGGAAGATATCCCATGTCATCCCACTCCATAAAGGGGGCAGTTCTACTGACCTGTCAAACTATAGACCCATATCTATTCTGTCACCCTTGGCTAAATATATGGAAAAATGCACCCATAATCAACTCCTGAGCTATCGTATCCATAATAATCTTATAGCCAACAACCAACATGGCTTTAGACCAGTCCATAGTACAACCTCAGCCCTCCTCTCCTTCTCTAACGTCATTAACCAACACCAAAACAATAATAAACTTTCCTCTGCTATCTTTATTGATCTTTTGAAAGCCTTTGATATGGTAAACCACCAAATACTCATAAACACTTTGAAATCCATCTCCCTAGAGGACCAGGCCATCCAATGGTTTTAGTAATATCTCAGTGGTAGACAACAGGCTGTCCTGTGGCAGAGCAAACTATCCACCCTTTTACCCATCACCATCGGAGTACCCCAAGACTCCATACTAGGTCCACTATTATTTTCCATTTTCATCAATAAATTGTATAAGGTCATCCCAAATGCAACATGCATTCAATATGCAGATGACTCCACTTTAGTATGCTCTGACAGTTCACCTACAGAGTTGCAGATTCTATCTCAAAATAAATTTAACACAGTTGAAAACTGTCTCCTTAACCTTCTTCTCATGTTAAATCCTAATAAAACCAAACTGCTGCTTTTCTCTCCCACTCCAAAGTCTACTCCTGCAACTTTTACATTAAAATCCAACAAGGGCACCATTATTTCCCCAGATTCCTCAACCAAACTCTTAGGAGTTATAATAGATAATAACCTTAAGTTTGATTTGCATATCAATAAAACTATTAAAACAGTTAAAAAAAAGCTTGGCTCACTATATAGGATCAAGCCCTTGCTAAAGCCATTAGCCAGAACTGTAATTGCTCGTTCACATCTACTCTCCACCCTCTTCTATGCTTCCCCTCTATTTACAAGCCTCAGCAAAACTGACTTTAATAAACTATCTAGCAGCTACAATCACATTGCTAGATTTGCTACTGATGCAGCCTACAGAACTCATCACTGTCATAACCTAAATCTACTAGGATGGCTTGAACTGCCTAACCTACTTCAGGTTAACCAACTAATAGTTGCACACGAAATCCTCTACAAACCAGATAATACACCCGTACTTAAAAACCTCATCACCCCCTACAGTAACCTTAGCGCACTTCGTTCATCTGAAAGACTACTAGTTCAAACTCTCAAATCCAACAACACAGCCGGAGAATCTCTATTTGCTAACTCTGTTGGCAAAACTTGGAATTCTCTTCCTGCTAATCTTATATCTGAACTCTCTCTACCTCAGTTCAGGATTCTGATCAGTACTTTAAAAAACGATGGCTATGTCCTTGTCCTAATCCAGACTAACTCTAACCATCACTTGTCTGCACATGGAGGACTTCTGCCTACACTTTGTTTCTTAACTTATATAGCCTATGATCTCCTTGGATCTACTACCAGGTTAGCCTACTAGGCATTCAATACCCTTTCATTCTTAAAAAATACTGTCTAGAATTTTTCATCTGAGTAAAAATGTAATAATTTGTTTGTGTATATCTGTTTGTTGTGTTTGTTTACATCTGTGTACAGATCTTTTTATTTGTATTTATTTTGTGTTTTAAACTGTAAAAATGTGACAGTTTGTTGAATGTGTTTTTTTGGAGCTTTCCTCTCTGGGCCTCCACTGAAAATGGACATGTATCCAGTCAGACTATACTGGTAAACAAATGTAAAATAAAATAAAAATAAAAATAATTTCTACCCGGCTAAAATCATAATTCATTTTTTCAACTTCCTTTAATTCTCCACCATATAATCTCACAAAACATGCCAGTCCTGGAATGGATCCTGCATTATTTCAGTTTTAGGTGATCACTATTTATTTTTTATATAACCATAAGCCTTCAGAATCACATTCTGTCAACTCAACCATCATGGTACCCCATAACCTTCCTTTGCATATTTGCTTTCTGTACTTATATTAAACATCACTTATTTTTCTTGATAACATAAAACTCTACTACTTGTTCTCTGATATAGTTTCAGAAAATATTCTTATGCAACTAAATGAGATTCTGATTTGTTACACTATACATGAAATTTTACATAGTGGGAGAAAAACCTGCATGTAGTTACAATGTCATCTTGGCATGTGATTCTATCATGCATCTTAGGGGCAGAAACAACACAAAATGACCTTTGTTCAAGATTGTTAAACTGCCTCTGCTATCAAAATGAAGAATGCAGTGTACAAACTCAACTTCAATTTTTCTGGCAATTAACATTTGCTTACAATGTTCGCAGTCAGTTCAAAAATTATTCATACGTCAGTAGTAGTTTGAATACTGCATGAAGTTACTGTTGCATTTTTCCATTTATGCTTTTCTTATTTGTATAGACTTTACATATGGACTGTTTTGAAGTTTTCAATATTAAGGATTTGATAGCTGACACACCACTTTCCAAATCAGCACATTTTGTATTTTTCATTCTGAAACTGTAAACAGTTTGTTTAACCTTACTTCTCATGAAGGGAAAACAAAGAACTGTTACAGAAATGCAGATACATATGCTAAAATGTTTCAGTTCTGCTAATTTTTTCAACTTTTACTGGTTGACATTGTTATCTGGGGATGGATTTCACTGTTTCCAAATGGATTATAAGGTGTTATTTTAAGGAGATAATGACATTAATGACCAGTGACTATTTGATTTGCAATCTAAAATGTATGTCTTGCCTTTATCTGTCTTTCTGAATGCTGCTACTGTATATATATATATATATATATATATATATATATATATATATATATATATATATATATATATATATGTGTGTGTGTGTGTGTGTGTGTGTGTGTGTGTGTGTGTGTGTGTGTGTGTGTGTGTGTGTGTGTGTGTGTGTGTGTGTGTGTGTGTGTGTGTGTTTTGCATCCCTTGTATGTGTTGTGTGAGTAGCATAACAGGTGGCATACTCACCTATGGTGCTGGACATCAGAAGGCTGTGTTTTTAATTCCCATAGTGGGCAGGTGGCACTCTTACCTATGGTGCTGGACATCAGAAGACTGTGTTTTAATTCCCACAGCAGGCACGTGCCACTCTCACCTATGGTGCTGGACATCAGAATGCTGAATTTCTATTCCCCACAGCAAGCAGGTGGTACCCCACCTATGGCGCTGGACATCAGAAGGCTGTATTTTTAATTCCCAGAGCAGGCAGGTGGCACCCTCACTTATGGTGCTGGACATCAGAAGCCTGTGTTTTAATTCCCACTGCAGGCAGATGGCACACTCACCTATGGTGCTGGATATCAGAATGCTGTGTTTCTATTCCCCACAGCAGGCAGGTGGTACCCCCCACCTATGGTGCTTGACATCAGAAGGCTGTGTTTTTAATTCCCAGAGCAGGCAGGTGGCACTCTCACCTATGGTGCTGGACATCCAAAGGCTGTGTTTTTAATCCCCACAGCAGGCAGGTGGCACCCTCGCCTATGGTGCTGGACATCAGAAGGCTGTGTTTTGATTCCCACTGCAGGCAGGTGGCACCATCACTTATGTTGATGGCCAAAAGAAGGCTGTGTTTTTAATTCCCACAGCAGACAGGTGGCATGCTCACCTATGGTGCTAGATATCAGAAGGCTGTATTTTTAATTCCCACAGCAGGCAGGTGGTACACTCACCTATGGACGTCAGAAGGCTATGTTTTTAATTCCCACAGCAGGCAGGTGGCTCTCTCACCTATGGTGCTGGACATCAGAATTCTGTGTTTTTAATCGCCACAGTTGGCAGGTGGCACCCTCACCTATGGAGCTGGACATCAGAAGGCTGTGTTTTTAATTCCCACAGAGTGCAGGTGGCACTCTTACCTATGGTGCTAGACATCAGAAGGCTCTGTTTTAATCCCCACAGCAGGCAGGTGGCACCCTCACCTATGGTGCTGGACATCAGAAGGCTGTGTTTTTAATTCCTACTGCAGGCAGGTGGCACAGTCACCTATGGTGCTGGACAACAGACAGCTGTGTTTGTAATTCCAACAGCAGGTTCTTAGATTTCTGTTCTAATATCAGCACTGGATTGCAACATAAGGAGGAAACGGGTGCATTACTTCTCTGTGTGCTATCCTTTGTATGAGTTGGTAAATCAAGGTCCCATCTGCCTATGTTGATGGTAGCTCAGATTTGTATAAAAGACCCCTCAGTACTTACTGAAAAAAATGTAGAAGTGCACTAGTCAAATTTTCCCTAGGCACTATGAAAGCCACCTTAGGTCTCCCCTACAAAGTGGTCACTGTCTTAGTGTGACTAACCTGGTCAGCATGGAGTGAATAAATGAAAGTATTTTACCTTAGGTTCTGTCTGTGAAATATTGGCAGAGGGCTTCATCTGTTTGAGGATCAATAAATCAAATGTCAGTCTCTGGAGCTCTGAACTTGAAGTTTTGATTTCTCTCAATCAATGATGAAATGGTGTTCTGTTGAAGACAGTAAAACAAGTCTTACAACTGCTTGTCATACCATATAATTATAGCATTTTTGTTGGTTCCTACCTCAGTCCTATCCCTCCAACCAGTACGGCTTATTAGCAGCAGTGACCTATGGGATTCTCTATCTTCTGCTTACCCCCTAGGCCTCCACTGAAAATAGGCTGCTAACCCAGTCGGACTATCCTGGTAAACAAATGTAAATAAATAAATAAATATTTTAAAATGCAAGGTTCAGCAAACAGTCAACAGCAATAAGAAAAATAGAGCTGGACCACAGTTCCTTACAGCACTTTTGTTCATTTAATACAACACTACGAACTTCTTTTACATTGTTTCCTGGGAGATGTTCTACTGGTTTGGCATAAATAAATATTTTCTTATCCTATGTCACCCATGCCTACCATTTAGAAGATATAGATTAAATTCTATTTTACATGTAATTACTTTCTCCCTCTTTCATTCAAAATAAAAAAAAAAAGTTTGATTTTTATGTGTTTAAGATCTTCCACCTTATTTACATTATAGGACTTAATTCAACTCTATCATTCAAACCCTCACATTGATAATGCATTTCTAGTTTAGTATCCAAAAGTAGGACAGTTATAGTTTTTCTAAATCATTGCCTGCGGTTTCTGCACTGATGGGACTAACTGGAAGCAGATTCACATTCGTTAGCCTTTTGCCATTAGTGTCTGAAAACATCAAATTATTCTTGCAATAGAACATGTTAGGTTTATGGAACAGTGTTACAGTAACACATATTTTGATACAGAGGATTACAATTGGGTGTCCAATCATAAAAAAAGTTATGTGTTGAAGAACAGCATGTCAAGAAAGTCACCTTGAGATAAGAGACAATCAAAATTGGAGACATGAATCCCAGCATCCACTTGGAAACTGCATAACAAGTCAGTAATAAACAGAGAAGCACAAACTTAGTTTCTTGTAGCAAATAACACCTACCTTCTCCATGTACTATCATGTACAAAGACAGAAAAAAAAGTGTAGGAATATCAAATATATATGTTTAAAACCTGTAATACTCTTGGTGCTGTCTCACAGACAGACTGCAGATAATTGTATTCCTGATCCTGTAACAAGTTTAAAAGTTGCAACGCATTTAATTCAGCCACAAAAAAGAAATGTTGCAGCATGAAAGGTAATCCCTTCTCCAGTCTCCATGTGCAATTCACAGAAAGGTTTCCTAAGAACATTTAGAGGAAAACACTTATGCCTAGACATTCCTCAGTCACAGGCTGTTATTTTATATCAGCTGTAGTTATATGACTTCTTTTCAGGGTATGCAACAGAAGGCATATCCAGAATATATCTATATTAAATTGACAATATTCTGGAACTAAGAATCATATGCATTTTCTCCAGAATATTGACCTTTGCTGCCACCGAAAAGATGGTGACACTTACTTTATGAAGTAATGTTAACTAGGTCAACATTACCAAGAGCTGCTTAAGAGTATAAACAAAGAATGGAACACTTATCTGCATTTTTCACCTGAGCTGACAAAATAATTTAGATATGGCCTTTTGCAACTACATGAAAATGTAAGTTGTCAGGATTATAGGTTCATAGGTAAGTACTAGGCTAGCTGCTCTTGAGGGCCATTTTAAGCCTAGCCAATTTCCCCTTTTCTGCTTGAAATAACCTATTCCATTTGGATCCTTTCACTATCGCATTCTGACAGTTTGCACTGTACATGATTTCCATGAGGAGTGCATCTATACCAGCTGTTCACTATGGATAATGTGATACATATAGTGCACTTATAAGCAGTGAGTCTGTATTATATAAGAGAAAGGCATATTCTCCACAATTATAGCCATATATGTCATTGGATTTGTGTTAGCATCTTACCAACTGGAATAAGGTTTTCATGTATTGATGTTCATTAGATAAAGACAAAGTTTTATGAACATCTTTAAAACTGAATCCACTAAGTGCATCCCACAGCTGTGTCATAACATACATTTTTGACAGATTTTCTAGAAAATGTTAAACCGTTTCACCAATTTAGCTGTATTTTAATAACTACCACTCAAAGCCCTACCCTAATTTTAGGCTGCTTTTTTTTTGTTTTTTTTGTTGAAAGAAAACATAAACATGTGACATTTCTTCTCTGTAGAGAAGTCCTAATTTGTAATGAGATACTCTCACTACAAATTGGATACGAGTATCACATTTGAGTTGATTTCTAAATGTGATATCTAATCATCTAATTTCTGAGACTAGTAACAACTGAATATTTTCTGAGGAGAACACTATAAAGTTAGACATTTTATTTCAGTAGAACCTTGGCGTAAAGAACATTACCTTGTTTTTTTGTTTTTTGCTTGTTTTTTTCTCCAGGATTTAGAATCACTTTGAAATGATAAGCAAGTCGAGTTGCAATGGATTTAAATAATTCTTGACTGAAACACTGTAGTGAAAAGTGTGAGCTTAAAGAATAGATAAGGTAACATCATCAGTGTATTGGATGATTATAAAATGAGATAAGGTAGATACAAGATTATTGATAAACAAGTTACATAATAAATGTCCAAGAATGGAGCCTTGTAGCACACATGTAGATACTGACAAATAAGTAAAGATGGTTGATTGCCATTTAACTGCCTGTTTGTTTAATTTGAGAAGTGACTGGTAAATCAGGTAAGGAGTGAAGAAGCCTAGGGAGGGGAGAGTGTGAAGTAGTTTTGATGACAGATAATGTAAAAACCTTTGGATAGGCCTAGGAAATGACTGAGTATAGATTATCAGTTCTTTTTCGGCAGATAGTGTTAAGGATGTAAAGTAAGGCAGTAATTATGCTATGTTTAGGACTGAATCCATGTTGAGTGGATGACAGGAGATTGTCAAATATAATGTAGTGAAGGACATGATTACAGATGCATCTTTCAAGATGTATTGTTGTCATATTAGTTTAGGCATTGTCCTCCCATGCACAGGGCACAAGGTTCAATCCTGACCTATGGTCAATGCCTGTGTGGAGTTTGAATGTTTTTCCTGTGCCTTTCTGGGTTTCCTCCCATCTCTGAAAAAAGGCTGAGTGGTTCCACCCCAAAACTCACTCAAGAATAGAGTTTGTTGGCAGCAACAGCACAGATCTTCAAAGGTGCCTATTAGGGGAAGAGTAGTAAAGGCCACCTGCTTTTCACCTCAGTTTTGATGCACAGATTCCTCTAAATAGGAAAACATAGAGTGTAGCTTATGTGCCATGTCAGGGCTGGCACTTGATGTAAAAATTGGCTCTAGGTGATATGGTCGAATATCATGAATATTTGCCAGTGATAAGTGGGTTAGGATCCCAACTACATCAAGGAGAAATGCTAACAGTCAGAGGGGTCTGTGTGCCTCTATTGGCAAGTGTGTGCCTGCCATATAGGCTAACAGCCATATGTTAATAAGCTACTGGCCATCCAGCACCAAGCTGCTTTGTCTGGGCCAAATATGAACTAAGGATCCTACACTCAGTAGAGTTTCAGTGATAAGGCACAACTTGGATGGGGATGACATGATGATAATGTAGAGACTGCCCATACTATGTACCCAGGACACAAAATGGATGTGCAGTGCAGCAAAGCCACTTGGCTTGGGATCCAGAGTCTTCAAGTCAGGAGGAAGACAGACTTGAAATTCTGTGGAAATTTTGGTGGAGAGACTTCATAAGACAGTGAGGGATGTCATCAGAATTAGTGCAGACTTATGACAATCAGACTCCAGTGTAAGAATAGAGCACTACTCATAATTTCAGCCTATGTCACACTGTAGGGTTGTGATAACAAGGAAAAAAGAGCATTTAAGCAGAAGTTGTTGGACACATGAGATAAAGTAGGATGTTGTGAGATGGCATTGATAATGAAGGGCCTGAATGCTTATATAGGGAAGAACAGGATATGAGGGCTGTCTTGGTCCACAAGGAACAGGAGTAACAGGCATAAGGAAGGAGAGACCATTCTAACCATCTGTCTAGCAAATGGCTGGAAGGGGGCCAGTGCATGGTTCAGCAAGACAGACTTTCAAAGATCATTTACTATAGTGGTCAATATGCAACTCAGGTAGACTTCCCCCTAGTAAGGAAAGGGCATTGGTGTAGAATCAATGATGGCAAAGTCATCCCCAGTGAGACAGCTGACTCACAGCATAAATCACTGAATGCCACAATCAGCTGCAAGCAGTAAACAGAGAAGATTCTAAGGTCAAGAAGAACTATGCTTAAGACATGGAAGTTGACTGGAGAGAAAGCACATTAGCTCAAAGAAATACTCAGGGCTCTAGCACTTCAGGAAGAAGAGGAAATAGGTGTAATCTAAGAAGAAAAACGGCAGCACCTCAAAACAGCATGTGATAAGACTATAGAATAGATCTGAGGCAGAGCTAAATATGGAAATAAGGTGCATAAGAAAAACTGGCGGTAGAATGCAGAAATCCAGGAAGTCATCAAAAGAAAGGAGTGCAGAAAAAAGTGGGAGATAGAAAGGACAGACTAGACTAAAAGAATACTGGTTGGTTAACAAAGAGGCTAAGACAGCAGATGCAATAGCAAAGAACAAAGCATCAGAGGTACTCTACCAGCTTCTGAAAAGATGGAACAAAGATACCCTGTAAGGCTGCAAGGCAAAGCCAGAAGAAAAAATAAAATAGACATCAGACTCCATTCATAAGGGATACCAGCAACAATCTGTGCACAGGTCCAAAGGACATCAAAGGCAGATGGAAGGAGTACTTCCAGCAGCTTCTTGATGAAGAAAAGCCCACAGAAACTGTACTGCCACAAACCACCTGCAAGGAAAGATGAAGAGCCCACCTTAGAAGAAGTAAGAACAGCACCAAGGAAAATAAAGTCAGAGAAAGCAGCAGGCTCAGAAGGGGTCACTGCAGATATCATCAAGATGTTGAATGAATTAGGAGAGTAATAGCTCTAGAGGTTACTCAGCAGTATATAGAAATAGGTGTATCCCGGGTGACAGAAAAATAATCATTCTAGTGCCATTGTATAATACCAAACTGGACATACAGAAATGTGGGCAGTATAGAGTTTATAAGAGTCCTGTTACAAAGTCCTGAAAAGAGTGATTGACAAACAAATGCACAATGTAGTAGAAAGTAAGGTGGGAGATGAGCAGTTTACACATTCAGATGAGAATGCAACACAACCAACCAACGTTTGCAGTAAGACAAATAGTTGAAAAGAAGCTAGAGATGAGGAAAGAATCCAACCAACTGGGCATTCCTAGACTTGGAGAAAACATATTACAAAGTCCCAAGAAAGCAGATTTCGCAGTAAAGTAATGGTTTAAAGTTTTGGAAACATTGATAGAATTAATACAGGCTATGTAGAAGGACCCAATGACACAAGTGCAAACAATGTTCAGACTCACAGAGGGGCTCCCAGTTGAAGTGGCTTTGTATCAGTGTCACTTCTAAACAATCCACTGTTCATACCACTGATGGACTACATTAGTAAACAGGTTGAATGGGACAGATCAGCAGTGTTGCTGTATTCAGCTGACGTGACATTGCAGGCAGAGTCTAACCAAGAACTTCAGCAAATGACAGGGGAATGAAAGTAAAACCTGAAGGCAGACAGGATGAAACTGAGTACAGGTAATACAGCTGTAATGGCAGCAAATGTGGGAAACCAAAGTAAGATAAGAACTGAGATTGAAAGGAAAATACTGGAACAGGTTGACAGCGTCACTTATGAAGAGGAGGGATTATGGAGAAAGGAAGTGGGTGGGGTCCTCTCTGATCATTTTTGCTTGAGCAGAGAAACCAGGCAGGGATGTCATCTGTCCCCTTTGTTATTTGCATTATATTTTGAACCACTGGCAAAGAAAATAAGGGACTCAGAAATTCAAGGATATAATTGATATGGTAGTCAGGAAAAGCTGGATCTATTTGCAGATGATATTATTTTGTACCTGACAAAACCTGAAAGAAATATTTTGAGACAGTTTCAAATCTTTTGGGATGCAAAATAAATGAAGCTAAAACAAAGGCAATAGCAATAAATTATGCACCCACACATGAATTGGTTCAGCAATATCCATATTTATGGGGACTTTGTAAAATGAAGTATTTAGGAGTATGGATTAAAATGATTATATGTGGCAGCTAAGAATATGTAGGAAGAGATTAAAGGAAATATAATACAAAAACTGAGAAAATGGAAGCTTTGTTATATGGACATGGATAGTAAGATGCAAGCAGTTAAAGTGCTTTTAGTGCCATTGGTCTTATATGCAGGTCAGCCATATATTTATCAACCAGAGGAGAAGTTGTGGATATCAATTAATAAAGAGCTGAAGGACTTTATCTGGAAGGGGAAAACAGCAAACGTCAAGTGGGGTAAACTGATTCTTTCAGCAGAACAGGGCAGATTGCGATTACTCGATTTGAAGGGGTATTTCAGAACAACACAGTTAAGGCTCCTATATATAGCACAAGCAGAAAACTATAATTCAAAGTGGAAAAGAATGATGATGAAACAGGGGGAAGCTCAAGAAACAAGGACAAACTGATTTTGGTTGCAGGCCTTTAAGGAGAATAACAATCATCATACAGATAATATATAGATACAGATAATCATATAATCATGCAAAATATTATATCCATAAAGTAGTAGAAAGTATCCTAAGAACTTGGCCAACATGGGAATGAAGAAAGGAGATTCTGCCGATAGGGTTGCCTGCAACTATGGATACAAACAGTAGGCAAGAGGGGGCTGGAATTTATTGGAGAAAACTGGCAAAAATAACCAAAGTATTAAGAACAAATACCTAGAGAAGGAAAGATGATAGAATGAAAAGACACCAAGAATTTATTTGGACTGCAGGTTAGAGAGTACATTCCCTATCAAGGACTGATGTCAGAGTACAGGAAAGAGAAAGAAACAGGGGCCTCCTAAAGGAAAGACCAGCACTGCTAGAGTAGAATCTATAACATAAGCTGCCATTAAAAAAGGAATAATTAGAACTTTAGAAATATTGCACAATAACTGTGATATCCCTGCACTGGCCCAGTAATCAAGGAGCCTCAATCCTCAACTCTGGCAACAGTGAGGGATGTACACATTGGGAGGATGACAAGTACACACACAGTAAAGTATAATTTCCCTTAAGAGCACACAGAGATCACAGTCAGTCTGGGGCTGGTTTCTCCCTCTTTCTCTCCAGATCCAAATAAGATTCCCCACTGGCACAGCTATAGTGTTAAGATCTCAGCTGAGTGGTCAAGCCAAGACCTCCAGCACCCTCTCTGTCCAACAAGTGTTTCGTGTCCCTGCCCAAGTAGCTGACACGCACACACTTTGAGAGCTGATTTATATGCAAGCACACAGACACTACTGGGGAAAGCTGGCACAGGTTTACTAGCTATGCCCTTTTCCGACCAGACTATAAGGTAGTTATCACTGCCATCATCCCCTACTTATCAGCTACTTAAGGCCCTTACAAAGAGTGACCAATCCTACTGTGTAATGTTACTATTATCCAAATGGTAGTCTGACCAAGAGTAAGGCTATTTAGGGATGGCCTGTACAGTGTCACCAAATACATATGCAAGTTTCTAATAGCTTAAATATGTCTCACAAATATCAACCACAAATATATGTTTAAATATATTTAATAATAAATAATAAAAGAACAAGACAATACTCAATCAACACAGTAACTACAGACTTCAGAATCACAGGTAATATTTTAAAACAACATTGCAGGACAGTCACGAATAAATACCGAAAACATCTAAACTAATCTTTATTATACAATGCCTACTCTAAAACGTGCACGCTGATTGGCCAGCCCAACCAGCGTTATCTGTAATCATCCAATATAACGGAAAAAAGGTCGTCGCCAGACTTTTTTTCCATTAGGAGAATGATTGTCTCGCTTATGTTAAAAGAGTTTAACATAGCATGCAGACAGACAAAAGCAACGGAGAGATCCGCTTTTTGGTTTTTTGTCTTGTTTTGTTAAACCCATTTAACGAATAAAAAGAGAGTAAAAGCAACGGAGATCTCCTTGCCTTTTTGCTCTGCTTTCTCCGTTAGATTGATGTACCGCGACGTACACGCAGAACATCAACACTGCAACACCCAGCAGCTGCGGAAGCAGGGCAGAGAGAGAGATATAAATTATGTTAGAAAATTAAAGTTTTCTTTTATTTCTTTCAATAATAATAATATATATAATAACTAATGTACTTTGTTAATTTACCTTTTCCACAGTTGTCTTTGTTTGCTGGTTACCTACAGGCACACCCAACACACCGGTATACTATATTCCTATCTGTATCTAAGAGAGACACTATGACCTAAATAACTTACAGAGCAACACGCAGGCAGATGTGCTGAATGGATGTTTCTAGGTCCAAGACAAGATACAAAATGCCTAGTCTGTCTACGACAGATTTCTTAAGTTAATATCAAATATTACTGCTGGGTTAGCTTGGATGACATCACTTTTTGTCACCTGACTTTAGTCCCCAAGCTTCCCCCATTGTCAGAAAGTACAAGCATTTAAAGCATCTCTCTGTGAAAAATACATATCTTTCAGAAGTGTGCAGCTGCTCGGAAGTCATATAACAATAAGACACTTTACATTTTAAACTTAGTAATTACTTCTCACCAAGACAATAGAAAAAACCTCTAGCTCTAGAAATCCTGTCTTCTTGCTGCATTGAAACTAACTTTTATAGCACATCATAAAGCACTTAATTTCAACTTATTTTCTTGACGTTTTGTAAGTTAATCTATGTTCCACCAGGGAATGGTGTGGTTACATTCTTGTAGCTCAGTACATAACATACAGTTCTGTATAAATCATATCAATATTCACAAATGACATAGAATTACTTACAGAATTCCAGATAGCCACAAAAAATGAAGATTACTGCCAAAGTAAACTGTAAACTCCACAAAAGGCCCTTGGAAAGCTCCCTCCAAGAAATGAGCAGCACAATAACGTGAAGAAGGCTTTATTGTAACAACAGACACAGCACAACGTGAAGAAGGCTTTATTGTAACAACAGACACAGCACAACGTGAAGAAGGCTTTATTGTAACAACAGACACAGCACAACGTGAAGAAGGCTTTATTGTAACAACAGACACAGCACAACGTGAAGAAGGCTTTATTGTAACAACAGACACAGCACAACGTGAAGAAGGCTTTATTGTAACAACAGACACAGCACAACAATGTGAAGAAGGCTTTATTGTAACAACAGACAGCACTCCAACACTTTAACAGTGAAGAAGGCTTTATTGTAACAACTGACTTCATCACATGTGATAAAAAACATTTTAAAACCTAACTTGCTCTTTATTGTAACAACAGACACAGCACTCCACCACTTTAACAGTAACACCAGCATTCTCATCAACTGACTTCATCACATGTGATAAAAAACATTTTAAAACCTAACTTGCTGCCATTTATTCAAAACTCCAAGCCAGACCCATCAGTAAAAATCCTTCCCCACAATCAATCAAGAAAATTATTGTTGTACAGAAATAACTTCCACTTAAAAGTCTGCCCATATGTTACTTAAATAAATCAATTCCATTACATTAATAAAAAACAAGTGTATGTGGAATTTAAAATAGAAATATAACCTATTGCAATATAAAAAAGTTTAAAACTCTTAAATAAAACTATTTAAAAGTATCTAAAAATGTCTTCTTTCTCAAAAAATAAAAACCTTTTCTTTTTAAATACTTTTCCACCATCTAGTGGGCAAACCCTGTCAATGCTACAGAAAATTCAATCCAAAATTTGCGTCTATATTACAACATCGAAGCTTTAGTTAATCGAATAACTAAAGCTCGATGTTGTAATATCAAAACCGGAAAATGTTGAACGGCCATTTCAACCCAGGAAAACACTTCCCTTGGCCGCTTCAAAAAATTTAGACCTGAAATCAAGTGGGGGCACCCCTAACTAAATATACCAACTCTGAGATCACTCCAAATTGGAGATAAGGGCATAATCCACATAATGGCCAAGGGAAGCACTTCCCTGGGTTCGACATTTTACAGTTTAGAAATTACAAGATCAAGCTTTAGTTATTCGATTAACTAAAGCTTCAGTCTTGTAATATAGACACCAAAATTCATCCCAGTAACAAATGGAAAACTATTTACAGGTGTGAGTATAAGTGTCCATAAAGCCTAGCCACCTTAAGCTTCAGGACATGGACTAAAGAAACATCATTTAACCCTGGAAACCTACTGGCATCCAACATTATTACCCAGTATAGTTCTGTATACTCTATTCTGGCTTCCCACATACCACCCATCAAGTCCTTGGGAACCTCCTCTAATAGGAAAAATGGAAGCTCCAGATAGCTGGCTGGCCATGTCACATTTCTCCCCTCCCCAATAACTCAAGCTAGTTTTTCAAGTGACCCTTGAGAAATGTTGATTGAGAGGGTTGACCTGTCTGGGAATACACTACCCCATTCCCTGTCTTGAGAGCCCATCCATTACCCCACTGTGGTTCTGCACTGTCATATCATATGCTTGCAACCCTAGGCTCCACCTTAGTAACTTGCCATTTTGCTGTCTGGCTCAATGTAGCTATACTAAGGGATTGTGGTCTGTAACTACAGTGAAATACCTTCCGTACAGATAAGGCTAGAGTTTCTGCAGTGCCCACACTATGGCTAGGCATTCCTTTTCTACAGCTGCATAGCATTTCTCCCTGGGTTGGAGACAATGACTGAGATATACCACTGGGTGCTCTTCTCCCTCTGAGGAAACCTGGCTAAGTACAGCCCCCACCCCATGGTTTGAAGCATTCACCTGCACAACAAATTATTCGCTGTAATCTGGACTGGCTAACACAGGAAATCCTCCCAAAGCTCCTTTAAGCTTCTGGACTGCCTGCTCACATGCTGGGGTCCACACTACCTTGTCTGGCCTGTTTTTTCTTGTCAGGTCTGTGAGGGTAGCAGCTATGGTAGTATAATTGGGAACAATCTTTCTGTAGCACCCTGCTGTCCCTAAGAATGCCCTCACCTGCTTTTTGGTAACAGGTGCAAGCCATGCCTGAATGGCTTCAACTTTGGCAGGTTCTGGCCTGATCTTACCACTCACCACTCTATGTCCCAGGAAGGAGACCTGTGCCATACCGAACTGACATTTGCTGGGCTTAATGGTCAACCCTGCCCTCTGTAGTCTGCCCAGCACCTCCCTGATATGCTGAATGTGCTCTTGCCAGGAATGTCTGTAGACAGCAATATCATCTAGGTAAGCAAGGGCAAAATCTCCTGCTCCTGCTAGGATACAATCTACCAGCCTCTGGAATGTCACTGGGGCATTTTACATCCCAAAGGGCATCTTCGTGAACCCATACAAGCCAAAAGGAGTCACAAAGGCTGATGTCTCTCTCTAGCACTAGGAGTCAAGGACACCAGCCAGTAACCCTTGGTAAGATCAACAGTGGTAAGATACTTAGCCCACCCTGCTGCTCTAGGGCTTCATTTTTCCTATGCATGGGGTAAACATCTGACTCTGTGTGACTATTTGATTTCCTGTAATACACACAGAACCTGGTGCTGCCATCCTTCTTTGGTACCAGCACCACTGGGGAGGCCCAGGGACTGCTGGACTCCTGAATTGCTCCTAGTTCCAACATTTCCTGTATCTCCTCGCTCAGAGTCTGTTTGACTCTCTCAGGCACCCTATAAGGGGCCTGCTTAATAGGCCTTTGGGGTCCTGTATCCACATGGTGCTGCACCAGGTGGGTGCAGCTTAGTTTTCAGTGAACATGTCCCCAAATCCTGTAACACTGCTCGGACTTCTCAAAACGGGGTAGGGAATAGCTGCTGGGACATTGCTACCCATTCCACTGAGGTGTAAGTTTGAGCCTCATTGAGGGGATTAGTCACCAGATGCCCATTAGACTCCTCTTGCCATCCACTGCAAATACTCAGCACAAGGGCCTCCCTATCATGGTAAGGTTTCATCATGTTAACATGGTACCATTTAAGCCCCTTCCTCATGCCTAGCAGTTCTACCATGTAGTTAACATCACTGACCTTCCTTACCACCTTCTAGGGTCCCTTCCAAGCTGCTTGCAGCTTGTTGTGTCTGACAGGAATGAGAACCATTGCCTGCTGCCCTATAGCATACACTCTAGCTTGAGCATTCCTGTCATACCACACCTTTTTCCTGCTGTTGGGATTCTGCCAAGTTCTCCTGGGCCAAGCCCATGAGTTCCCTGAGCCTTGTCCTGAGGTTTAGGACATATGACAAAGCAGAGTCCGTATAGGATTCACACTCACCCTCCCACTCATCTCAAATCAAATCTAGAGGCCCCTTCACCCTATGCCCATGCAACAACTCAAAGGGTGAAAAACCTGTGGATTCCTGGGGCACCTCTCTGTAAGCAAACAACAGATGGGGCAAAGATTTGTCCCACACCCTCTTAAGCTGGTCTGCAAGTGCCTATAGCATTATCTTGAGTGTAGAGTTTAACCTCTCAACAAGGCCATTAGTCTGGGGATGGTAAGGGATGGTCTTTATGTGCTTCACCCCACAGTACTTCCACAGACAAGCCAGCAGGTCTGACATGAAATTGGCACCTCTGTCAGTCAGTATTTCTTTTGGAAAACCTACCCTGCTGAAATTTTTTAACAAAACATTTGCACCTTTTCTGACTCAATGGAGGATAGAGCCACCACCTCCGGGTATCTAGTAGCATAATCTACTACTACTAGGATATACTTTTCCCCATGGAACTTGGAGTACTCAGATGCCCCACAATATCCATAGCTAATCTCTGAAATAGCTCCTCATTCACAGGCAAAGGCATCAAAGAAGCTTTCAACTTGTCTCCTGCCTTGCCTACCTTTTGGCACTGCTCATAGGTCCTACAGTACCCTGTTGCATCTCTGGAAATCCCAGGTCAAAGAAGTTATGCATAATACATCTCTTTGTACACTTTATGCCCATATGAGCTGGAAAGGGAATACCATGGGCTATGGATAGAAGTGCCAGGTGGTAGACTCTGGTCACTACCAACTGCAGTATTGTCTCACCTTCTAGCCATCCCTCAGGGGTCCAATCTTGACAGTAAACTTTGTCCCAGTAAACAGATTTCCCCTTCCCTTGAGAATCAGATGCCTCAATAGCTACCTCCCTCAGGCTTTGTAATGTAGGGTCTGAGACCTGAGCCTTTCTCAACTCTCTTTTTGTAACCCTTCCCAGCTGCCCTTCCACAGAAGTCTGGTATTCTCTGACAGCGGTACCTCACTGTCAGTCTGGGTATTACTACTCACCTCTGCCCTTGCAGTCACTCTGTCCAAGGGAACATCAGTACCCACAAGCAGCTGTGACTCACCTAAAGTCTCACTGCTACAGGGTAGCTCCCTCCCTCCCTCCCTGAAGTAACCACCTCACCAGTCCTGGCTGCAAGTGTGCAGTCTGTCTGGCTTTCCCCTAGGCTACCAGACCCACATGCTTGTCAACAAGCCTGACTGCTTGTAACTGCATGCACACATGTTACTGTATTATCAAAATCATTCCAGGACATCTGCAGGGATATCCTCAAACACACCTACTTGTTGGCTTCCTTTTCCACCCTCCCAATCAAGGTGAACACTAGACAAAGATATTTGGAATGGGGTCCCTCCTAAAGCTCTGACTGGAGTAGACAACCCAAGCAAGTAGTGCTCCTCTGTAACCATTTCAGGCTTCACAATGGTTATGACAGAGGCTGTGTCTCTCTTAGCAATGACCTCTTTCCCATTCATTAAGATAGGATATAACCTCTTGTGGTAGTTTGTTACCCTTGTTGTCTCGAGACAACTTACCACTGACATTTTGCTATTCCCACTTATGAGCTCTCCCACATTTTGTTCCCCACCATGCCTCTGTGGACATCTATATGCTACATGGCCCCACTGGTTGCATTTAAAACATTTAAGCCTTGGTCCTGGATGTGTACCTGGACCAGTGGCTTCCCCTACTACTGGAGGACTCTGTTGGGGCAGTCTGGGCTGCCCACAATGGGTTTTCTTAGACCCAAGAGCAGCATTTGATGTCCCTTTCCTGTGCAGTGATGCCCTGCTTGCTAGATATAGGTCTCCCTTCTTCCCCAACTCATCTGCAGTAGTGCATTGTCTGTCAGCTAACCAGATTTCCGTGTCCTCAGGCAAAGTGTTAAGGGCATGTTGCCTTACAAAAAGGTCTGCCAGCCCTTCAAAAGTGGTGACCTGACATCCACTCACCCACCTATAAAATAAGTGCTTAGTTCAGCAACATATTCATGCACACTTTCATCTGCCTTGTGTCTATGCTCATGAAACTTTTTTCCTATAAGCTTTAGGTGTTAACTTAAAACATTCTAAAAGATAGTTCTTTGCAACATTATAATTTAAATAATCAGTATCAGACAGTTTTGAAATTACAGTTCCAGCTTTACTATGGAGTAAGGGGGTCAGGAACTGTACCCAGAGCCCTTGGTCAACATAATACTGTTCACTTGCCATCTCAAAGATATAAATGAAACAATCAAAATTATTCCCCTCTGTAAATTGTGGAAGAAATTTACTGACCATTGTTTCTTCTGTGGTTTGGTTTCCCCATTATGTTCATGACTCTGGTGAAAAGTCACTATCTCCTTTTCATGTTACCCCTGCATCTCCTTCTCCTCAGCTTCCAGGTGTCACATTTTCTCATTTTTCTCAGCCTTCACACATTGTAGTTTCCCATTTTTCTCGGTCTCTAGATAACTCAGTCTCTTTGCTGTCTGCGTTTCCAAATGCTTGGCTTCCAGCTCAAGACTCTTTAACTCCAGATGGATTTTTAATTTTTAAATCCTCTGTGGAAAGGTTGAGCTGTCCATTTTCTGAAAATTGTACATCTCCACAGCCAGTCTGATTGTCCTTTTTGATGCTATTTTGTGATGCAGCTGTGACTAAAGCTGCAATAATGTCTGCTGTGGTCAGGTTGGCATGTGCCAGTCTTTTAGTCTGGCACATCTCAGCCAGCTGGCTCCTTGCCAGCTTGCCATACTCTTCTGCTGACATGCTTGCCTTCTCTACCTGACTAATTAAACAAACAAAAAAATAAAACAATTGTGATATGAATTTTGAATGTTCACTGCATTGCTGATTGAGAGTACAAACACCTTTAGTGACCACTGTACACAGGCTACAGGAATTCAATATCCACACCACTACAAGCCAATTAATATGTGATGTGGCTATCTCACCACAGTCAACCAATTAATATATGATGTGGATATCCCACCACTGCCTGCCAATTAATATGTGATGCCCCTGCACTGGCCCAGTAATCAAGGAGCCTCATTACACACCACTGGCAACAGTGAGGGACATACACAATGGGAGGATGACAAGTACACACACGGTAAAGTACAATTTCCCTTAAGAGCAAGCAGAGATCACAGTCAGTCTGGGACTGGTTTCTCCCTCTTTCTCCAGCTCCCCAATAAGACTCCCCACTGGCACAGGTATAGGGATAAGATCTCAGCTGAGGGGTCAAGCCAAGACCTCCATCACCCACTCTGTCCAACCAGTGCTTCATGTCCCTGCCCATGTAGCTGACATGCACACACTTTGAGAGTTGATTTATATACATGTACACAGACACTCCTGGGGAAGGCTGGCACTGGTTTACTAGCTATGCCCCCTTCTTTCTGGACTATAATGTATTTATCACTGCCACCAACCCGTACTTATCAGCTACTTAAAGCCCTTACAAAGGGTGACCAATCCTACTGTGTAATGCTACTATTATGCAAATGGTAGTCTGACCAAGAGCAAGGCTGTTTAGGGTTGGCCTATACAGTGTCACCAAATACATATGCAAGTCTCTAATAGCTTAACTATATCTCACAAAATATCAGCCACAAAGATAGGTTTAAATATATTTAAATAATCAACACAGTAACTACAGAGTTCAGCATCACAGGAACTATTTTAAAACAACATTGCAGGACAGTCTCAAATAAATACAGAAAACATCTTAACTAATTTTTACTATATTATAGAGATACTATGACCTAAATAACATACTTACAGAGCAACACACAGGCAGAAGTGCTGAATGGATGTTTCTAGGTCCAAGACAAGATGCAAAATATCCAGTCTCTCTGTGATAGAGTTCTTAAGTTAATATCAAATATTACTGCTAAAGTTAGCTTGGATGACATCACTTTTTGTCACTTGACTTTAGCTCCCAAGCTACCCCCATTGTCAGAATTTACAAGCATTTTAGTGCCTCTATTTGAAAAATACATACCTTTCAGAACTGTGCAGCTGCTAGGAAGTCATATAGCAATTAAACACTTTACATTTTAAACTTAGTAATTGCTTCCCCTCAAGACAATAGAAAAAACTTCTAGTTCTAGACATCCTGTCTTCTTGCTGCACTGAAACTTTTATAGCACATTGCAAAGCACTTAATTTCAACTTATTTTCTTGAAGTATTGTAAGTTAATCTTCAGTGTTCCAGGAGGGTATTCTGTGGTTACATTTTTGAAACTCAGTACATAACATACAATTTTGTATAAATCATATCAATATTCACAAATGACATAGAATTATTTACAAAATTCCAGATAGCTGGGCTGTCAGTGTCACAATAACTATAAGAATCAACAAGAGGAGGTTACAAAGGCTTGGGAAGAGAAGTTGAATAAGCAATTCACAAAGAAATAATGTTAGGATATATGTATGTCTCCCAAATATGCAACAAAATCTAGAAGATTTAGGATTTTTACTTGGAAATGTTTACATAGATATTTTTATACTGCAAGTAGACTCCAGAGAATTTTTCCTCAGTTGGACAGCAAATGTTGGAGGTGTGATGAGGACAAAAGAGGTAATTAGGAACATATTTTCTGGGAGTGCAGTCAGTTAATATCAATAAATAGTTGATGCAGTGATAAACAAGAAGTTAGGAAGATCCAGAACCATAAAGAAACCAACTCCAATACTGCTCAAAACATACAAAAGACTTATTTTATTATAAGCAAAGCTTTCAGGTATCACCCTTCCTCAGTGCTATAGGACTGCGGAAGGGTGACACCAGAAAGCTTTGCTTGTAATAAAAGAAATCTTTTATATGTTTTGAGTGGTCTTGGAGTGCGATGCATTGGCAGACTTTATTGATTCTCTGCAGGATGCACTGTTGGAGATACTGGGTGGGCAGATTGGTGTGATGAGCAAAAATGCAATTACTAAAAAATGGAAATCAAAATGTAAACCAACTATACTAAAATTAGTGAATATAGTAACAGAAACAAAACAACTGGAACTGAGATCTTTAGAAAAGGTTAGGAGCAAACTACATAGGAAATGATAATTGTGTGAACACTATATACAGGGGAGGAATGAAGCTTAAAAGAAGGCAGGACTTAAATGAGCTATGTAATGTCTGACTTAAAACAATTGGGTAGATTATAAGGGATATATAATGTTTGCAGTTGAGAGTGTGTCAGTTTGGTTTGTGATGTCAAATGCTTGCGACTAGGTTTGTGTCCATGTGGTCCATTTTCATTCATATAAATCTATGATTGCTTATGTCATAAGTCATGGTATAATAAAGATGTTTCTTGTTTAAAAAAGAGGGGACCGGAATTGAGTAATTGATGTAATGTTGGTTAGGTTATGTGATATAGGGCAATATATGTGAAGTATAATGTTTGTAGAGGTGAACTAGTTAATACAGTTTGATTAAATGTAAATTTGCCTATGTCACAAGAGATAATTTAATAAAGGTGTTAAAAAAGAAAAACAAAGTCTGAATGAAAAGGTCAAAGCTAGAATCAGAGGGTCTGCATCTATCTGGCTCAAAATGTCAGGGGTAGTGTGTGACAGAAGAATGACAAAGAAGCTGAATAGTAAAGTGTACAAAAAAGTGGTAAGACCAGTACTACAGATGTGATGGAGACGAAGTGCCTGAGAAGGATGGTAGGATGGACACTTTGGGACAGAAGAAGAAATGTAGACATAAGAGCAAAAGCCAAAGTATTTCAAACTGCAAAGAAAGTCCAATAGAACTGAACAGATTATGGTGGCTCAGGCCTATGTGCAGGAAAGCATTAGACAATCTGGTGGAGAATATTTGGGATGGAGAGGAACAAGGCAAGAGGAAACAAGGGAATTCAACAAGGAGATGGATGGATTGTGTGTGTGACAGAAAACCTATGGCAGTCAGGCATGACTATTGAAGGAGGTAAGAGAGTGACACTGAATTGAAACAGATGGCGACAGTCGATGCAAGATCCTGGCCTGATGTAGAAAAATTGGAAAAGGGAGGTTGATGATGATAGTTTCAGATTTTTATTAGAGGTGAGAAAATAGATAGGAGAAAAGATTGACATTTCTGTACAGTACCACCTTTAAGTAAGGGAAGAATAAAATGTCGTTTCTGTGATATAGGTATATATCAGGTATGGGGCAATTGGTAAGTATGTAAATGGTTAAAGAGAGGTTTGGCAGCAATGCTGGAATATTCTCTGTGTGGGCTGCTTACATTTTTGAGAAGATTTTATACAATTGCGATTGGTACTGGTTGCAGAATGAAGGACAAGCAGTTCATTAATTGGGTGAAAGGAGGAAGGACAGTTGTAACAGGTGCTGTAGTGTTAGAGCAGCTTTGGTGTTAATAAATTTGGCATTGGGAATGGAATACGGCTGCTATACGATAGGCTGGATAGAAGAGGAAGGGATTAGGCTGAGAAGGTTTGCCAGGTGTTAATAGGTTGTTACCTCATTTACTCCAATGGAGCTCTGCAAATTTCCACTGTAACTTCCAGTGCTATTCCTGCACAGAGTGTTTCATGTCTGCCTAGTTACAGCAACTTGCCTTGTATATTCATGAAGGTGCGCTGCTGTTTAAGCTACATGGACATGAACCGTGAACAAGTGCAGGGAGCATGTTCAAGTAGTGCATGGACATTAAACACACACCCTGCACGCAGAAAGTGCCATGCGGCACTTTCTAATCACAATCCAACATAATATTAGAGAATTTCTCTAATATTATGCCAGTATTTCAGTGTGCGCGAGCACTGTAATGAAATAAATGATTATTTCAGTGTCTGTGGACACTGAAATACATATGGCTGCAGGAAAGTAAAGCAGAGAGTGTGTGACAGGTTCTATGATGCACCCCCTGCATTGCAAAAGTGCCATACGAAACCTTTCAACCTGCTAAAGCAGGAAATGTGTACAAAGGCACAAATAATGGGGGATAAAGCCCCGAAAAGGGACACATTTTACATATTGCCCTCACAAACTTAGAAAGTTGATGGAAAACAGGTCATGAATTAGCATGAATTTCAGAAGGATAGAAGTCTGAAAGTCAAATGTATGCCAATATTCCCTGACAGCAGTCCATGTAGACAAAGACACAAATAATGGGGGGACAAAACATTAAAAATAGGGACACCACTTAAATATTGCCCTCACACACTCGTAAAAGTGGATAGAAAACAGGATATGCATTAGCATGAATTTCTGAAGGATAGAAGCCTGAAAGTCAAATGTATGCCATTATTTCCTGACTGCAGTCCTCACTGACATGTCAGAAAACCACAATACTCACTATATAACATAATAATATAACAATAATATAATAAATATTTTTTTTTACATCCTAAGAAATGTTTAAGCATAGCTAAGCAGGTGTGCACGTTAAGGCCCTCCGCTTAACATTTCTTAAACATCCCATAGGCGATAAATAAAAATATGCAGCTCAAATTGCTAAGCTAAGATAGTGTAGTGGTTAGAATCCTGCCAATACATGCAGGTATTCACGGTTCAAATACCAAGATGAGCAAGTTATTTTTATATGGGAAAGCAGTGTTAAAATTATTTTTTACACTTAAATTATGTAGTAACTGCTTTTTGTCAAACAGGGAAGTGTAGCTGGTGTAAAATGGAAGTGTGAGTGTATTTAACATGTAAAATCACCCATGTATACACAAGTGTCCCATACAGTATAGTCACACCCCTTGCTAATGTAATGAAAGCACATAGAAGGATGTCATGTAAAGTAAATCATATACACCTACTAAATGAAGCCATCATCCTGATATTTTTTTAAAATAAAAAGTAAGCAATGATCATCAATGCTCAGCTATGCTTGCCAGGTATAAGCATCGCATACCCATGATTGCTAAGCAGCAGGTAGCTCAGCTAAGCGGATTTGCCCACTGTTAAGCAGTGCTCATCAATTACCTCTTTAAGCACTGTTCAGCCTAGCTTAGTAGGTTTGCATGTTGCTAAGCTGTGCTCAGTATTTTTGAAATGGTCCAATGACGGCAAAGGGCGGGAATATGACATTTTTAAACTGTGCAGGCGGGAATACAGCCATAACCTGTTTAGTTTGCTGTCTGCAGGAACATGTCTGGCATTGGAAAAGGAGCGTGCTTTTGGGTGCAGCGCTAGCGCATTCAGGAGTCCAGGGTCATGGCTAAACTCCTTGTCAAATACCAGGATGAGAAACTGCTGCAGGGCCAGTACCAGGGCTCACAATACAAAATGGAGGTTTTGGAGTGTCTCACATGTGATCTCACCAGTGCTACTGGCATTCTCCAGACTGGTGAACAGGTATGGCACCACTATGGTGACCTAAAGTGGAGGAAGGGGGCGCTCTTGGAACAGTGGATCCAAGATGCACAGGCACAGAATGCTCCAGTAGTGAGTAAGTATCACTATCAAATAGGCTGTAGCAAATACTGGCCTCAGAATGTGATAGACAGGTATGCATAATGTTTGTTTCTCTCTTCTACAGCTGCAGCAGAGAGGGCTATGAACATGGAAGCCCATGGTGACAGACTGCTGAGGCTACGCCGACAGGCTGGTGAGTACAAATCTATGTTGCTGTGTATTTTTTCAAATAGCTGAGAAGGAGTACATTGCTTACTGCTAGTAGGTATACTGTTACTGAGTGAACTGAATAAATAAAAAAGTTTGACAGAGTAATATTGATGTGCAATAAAACTAACTACAACAAACTGTTGTGTTTATACTGGTATGTTGTTGCAGACATCTAGAATGTATACAGATACTTCACAGCAAATGTGGCTGTGACAGCAGACATTAACTGAGCTTATTCTGTAAACCTGCTGTAAGAAAACCTTAGATGGTGGAGCTATAAAACAAGATATAACTGAAATGTGAAATATATACTGCACTAGCTCTAGGTTCCATAGCTTACTCCACCCAAGAAAGTTATTTTCCTGTGCCACTGTCCAGCAGAGACATAAAAGTGATCCCCGGGGTGTATTTCCTATTTCCCATCCACTCATCAAGATTTTTCTTGAAAAGTGCTAATGAAGAACTTTGCTTGACATAGATGGGTAGCTTCTTCCAGAGTATAGGAAGTCTCTGGGATAGGAATCTATCCCTCCAGCATGTCCTGTTTATTGTGGTGACAAGATTTAGGTCCCTAGAGCATGTAGCTCATAGGGATTGGGATTTCTTTAGGTGTAGCATGTCCAACAGCTCTGGGTTTGACATAGCTTTATATGTTAGGCAGAGATCACCTCAGAGTAGATGATATGCGGAGTAAAGCTGGAGTTTTTTTGAGGTGGTCAGTGTAGGGCATTTGTTTGAGGCCAGTAATCCTCTTTGTGAGGCACTTCTGTGGCCTTTCCAGCTGCTGCAGATGTCTTGTGAGGTACATTCCAAAAGGTGAGTCATACTCTATAATGGGTCTAATGAGTGACGAGTAGAGGGGAACAATGACCTCTTTTTTCCTGGATGAGAACCCTTTTATGATGAGGTGTGCCACGTAGAAGGACTTCCTGACTACTGTGGCGATGTGACTATCAAAGGAGAGACTACTGTCCACCTGGGTCCCAAGGTCTCTTATCATGCATTCGGTGTTACGTAGATTGCTGCCTATGTGGTAGTTCATGGGTACAGAGTTTTTATCAAAGGGGATGACACTGCATTTTTTGGCATTGATCTTGAGACCATAGCTCTGACACCAGGCATCTGTCTCTGTGAAGCCCTTCTGTAGGATGTCCACATCATTTGGAGACTTGACTATGGCTCCTAGTTTGCAGTCATCTGCGAACTTCATTAGCCAGAGGCCTTCTGTGTTATCCTGTACTTCAGAGAAGTAGATATCAAACAGGAGAGGTCCCAGGACAGAACCCTATGGTACTCCACTTGTCACTGCTTTGAGGTCAGATTTGGAGTCTGCAACTTTTACAGTGTAGGTTCTGATAGTGAGCCAGTTAGCAACCCATCTTGTGACGTAGGGATTTATACCTAGTTTAGTGAGTTTATCTATAATTCCAGAATGGGGGATGGTGTCGAAAGCCTTGGCGAGGTCAAGATAGGCTGTGTGAACCACCTTACCCTCATCCACGGCTTTGGTGACTGCCTCAAAGAAGTCGATCAGGTTCAGGAGGCATGATCTGCCTTTCACAAACCCAAACTGGGTGGGATCCAGAGTTTGGAGGTTACCAATGTCTTTGTTTATGAGTTCCATGATGATACATTCCATGGCCTTGCAGATCAGGCTCATCAGGCTAATAGGTCGATAGTTCCCGGGATCAGTGGTGGCTCCCCCTTTGTGGAGTTGGATAACTGTTGCTGTGCACCATTCAGTGGGCACAAAGCCTGATGCGAGGCTATTATTGAACATGGTGCTTAAGTGGGGAGCCAGTTTGTTCTGAAATTCATGTAAAATGCAGCCTGGGATGTTGTCCGGTCCCATGGATGCTGTGTTTTTGGCTTTAGAGAGTGCAGCTTTTACCTGCATAGTTGTGATTACAGGGATTCTACATTCTTCCTGTATAGATATGGGCCCTTTAGGGGGTGAGAGGGGGGTAAAGTTAGCACTGAACTGATCTGCCAGGATGTTGGCAGTATCATTTGGTTCTGTAATTTTCATGCCTTTGTGCTGTAACGCAGAGCAAATCTGGGTGTCGCCGTCTAGATTCTTGACATAGCTATGGAATGCTTTGTGGTTGTCCTTTGATTTAGTGGCGATTTTGTTTTTGTAGCTAGCTTTGGAGGATCTTATAAGGGATCTCAGGTTCTTACTGAGGCTAACCACTCATGGTATTTTACTCTCTTTTGCAACAGTTTCTTCCTTCTGTTGTACAGATTGTTTATGGCAGGGGACCACCAGAATGGCTTCCTTTTTTTTTGGAGGATAGTGTCTTGGTTCTGTTTGGGATAGCACGATCCATGCATCACAGGGTTACAAGTTCAAACTGTCTAACCAAGAGACTATTAGTCAGAAACCAGTGAAACTAGAAATAGCAGTTCACCAGTAGCTCAGTGTGATGAGAAATAGCTTTGTTGTTAATTTTGCACACCCAGACATGGTTAAAATCCAGGAAAAAACAGCAGCAACAAACCGACCGATGCTCCACAAAAAGAATAAATCCACGAACTTGCAAGCTAGTAATGCAAACTTTTTATTCCATAAAGTGCTTTTCGTCTGGCTGGATAGCTAGACTTCTTCAGATGCAGTTAATTATTCAAAACACAGTATATAACATGAACATCAGTTAGCTGATCTGCCCTACTAATTAGAACAGCTGATCAACAAAATACCTTAAACACACATACCATGAATTATATCTACTTCTGGATAAGTTAATTAAAACCTACTAACATATTTATTAATTTAAATCATAATTTATATATCTATAAATATTCTAAAAACATTCTAAAAACTTATAAAAGACTTAATATACTATATGAAAAGTACAGAAGTCAGAAACCATAACTATAAATGAGTTTCTGACTTAAATTATGTACATACTCCAAAAAACATGTAATTTAACAAACTAAAACAGTTAAACTAATGATAAAAAACTCATACATCACTCCTACTGGGACAACTCTATTTAGTAAAATAATATAATATGCATAACATGTAAAATTCATAAAATGTTTGCTATGTAGAATAATATACATTTCTGCCCTAAAAGGTTTTTAAAAAACTGCTTTAAAAATATATAGCTGATGTTTTGTCTTTCAGCTTTTCCTGGTTAGGGGTCGCCACAGTGGAACTCCGGTCCGCTAATGATTGGCAGTAGATTTTTGCATACCGAGTTGCCAGCTCTGACGCACAACCTTCAACGAAGGTACGCCCATTCACGCATGTCTCCACACAGAAGATGCTTTAGCTGAGAATTGAACGGATATTGCTGTGATTATCTTAAAAGACTTTTCAGTTTTAAAATACATTTCATAGAATACATCTCATTAAGACCTGGATAGAGACATGCAAATGTATGTAGTTGCCAAAATAATTCCATTTTTTCAAGTAATAAATGTACTGGGCCACCTTTAGCATCTGAGGTTACACATTCTATAGCTCTAAACATAAAACCATGGTTAGGAAAAGAGTGAGCGTGTCTAGCTAAGACATTGTCTAGTTTGTTATTTCTAATGCTATACAAATGTTCATATACTATGTCCCTCAACCTTCTATCAGTCTTTCCGATATAGAAGGCAGGGCAGCTGTGACACTTATAGACCACTCCTTTTGTATTACAATCAAACCTATGTTTAGTAGTATATCTAACCCCTCTGATAGAGAAGTTTGTCCCTACCTCTATGTATCTACAATATGGGCACATATGACATTTATACATGCCCCCATGTTTTGTACTAAAGTTAATAGGTTTATGAATTTCTAATAGATTCTTCAAATTCCTACCTTAAAAACTACCTTAGGAGAATCATGTAGTTCTTTAACAGTAGGTAGGTCTGTTTTTATAAATTCCCAATTCTTTCGTATTATGTTTACAAAATCGTAGCGATCCATATAAAATGTGAGAATAAGACTACATGGGTCCACAGGTTTGCTAGGTAGCTCATCCAATAAAGTGCCCTCTTCGGCAATAACACTATCTAAACCTATGTTAGAGGGTTTAGGGACTAAAATAGGTCTATACATTTCTACTAGTTTGTTACATTCCTCCAAAAAGTCCTGTTCATCTGAGACGATTTGGACCGCCCTGACTAATTGTCCTTTTACTACGGAACATTTTTGAAATGATGGGTGGCAACTACTATAATGAAGGAATGTATTGGAATAAGTTTCCTTTCTAAATATACTTGCTTTCCAACATTTGTTTATCCCGCCCTTTCTTAAATCTATATCAAGGTAAGATATTCTATCACTGTTAAAACACTGTGTAAATTTAAAAATATCAGTAGTGTTATTCAACTGATTAACCAAGGACAAGGCTTCATTTCTGTTTCCTTTGAATAAAATAAATATATCATCCAGGAAGTGAGTATAAAAACTAATCTGTTCCATAATGTAGGTCACTCCAAAAATGTGTTCCTGTTCCCAAAATGCCATAACAAGGTTGGCAAAACTGCTACCACAGGGGGAGCCCATAGCAACCCCTATCTTTTGTAAACAGTATCTGTTGTTGAAAGTAATAATGTTGTTGGACAAAACAATGTCCAACAACTCTTCTATTAGTTTTACTTTGCTTTGGGGGCCCCCATCCTCTGTAGCAGTAAGCCTACCCATTCTATACCCTCATTGTGTGGGATGGAAGAATATAAGTCCCTCACATCAATTGTAAGGAAATTAAAATCATCCCTGTATTCTAAGTTGTTCCACAAAGGTCCAGGAATCCTTAAAAATTTGACTTTGTTGGGTTACATATTTTTTAAGAATATGGTCAATAACTTTTGAGCAAGCATAAGTAATGCTGGCTCTAGCATCCACTAATGGTCTCATAGGGGGGTTAGTGATAGACTTGTGGATCTTTGGAACTCCAAAGATAGTAGGTATTCTTGGTGCTGGTGTGTCAAGAAAATTAGCAATTCCTACATCGATCCTTGCTTCAATAAACAACTCATAAAAAATAGAATGAATTCTAGCATAAGCTATGTTTAGCTCATTTTTAGATACTTCAGTGTATGTTTCACTTGCTAACATTTCTTCCATTTTCTTAATATATTCCTCCAGGTCTAGTATCACTAACCCACTCCCTTCATCCGGTTTCGTTGTTCTCACTCGCGCTTGCTGAAGCACAGATACAGCTTCCTTTTCTTCTCTAGTTATGTTGAATTTCAAAGTACAACTTTTTTATTGTTACTTTTGCTTGAAGTTACTTGATTAAAAAAATTTGATATACACACTTTTTCAAACAAAGCTATAGTAGGTTGTAATTGAGGGCAGAAAGTACTAGATACATAAAATGGTGTTACTGTGTGTTGCCCCTCCCCAAACAATACTTTAAAATTAAGTTTTCTTGTAAACAGTTTAAAATCTGTAATTAATTCTACTATGTTAGTTTTTACTGTAGAGACAAAAGTAAGTCCTTTTGCTAGCAAATCAGCCAGCACCAAATCCACTTTAAATTCAGAATAATTAAAAATATTAAAGTCACCTTGCGTGTTACACACTACTGTGTGTTTTAATCCATTTAATTCTGAAGTCTGACTTTCCAGTCCTTCACTCTCTATTGTTTCTGATGTGAACTGTAGCAAACTTTCGGGGCTCCCTGCCTCAGGTTGTAGCCTGAGGCAGGATGTTGAAAATTGTCTCCGTTGTTTGGACCATGCTGTTGGCCCACAAAGGTAGTCCTCTTTCTATAAGCTCCTCCATTTTTCGTGTTATTGTTAGAAGGGTTGCTCTTCTTTTTAGTGGATACCTATGTCCAACCTTCTTCACTCTGATCCGATCCCTGAACAGGTAGAGCCATTTGGTTCACACGTACTGCTGCAGTAACTTCCTGAATGCCCAAATTTTTCTGTAAACTAGATTGTGACAATGGTGGTGCAGGGTAGGCATAACCTTTTGCATACGCTTCTCTGTCCTGGTTTAATTTTTTAAGCTTTGTGCTTTTTAGCTTCTCTATATGCTGGTCAATACTCGTGAATGACCTTTCATAGTCGTATTTGTATCTATGAAAGTCACCATCCTTCTTAATTTCTTCATCTATAACAGAAGCTTCATGTAGTAAACCATCCACCATGATTTGGTAATGTTTACTAATTAACCCTAAAAGTTCAATTCCATGGTTGTTAAACATTTTAATCAAGTCTTTGTGAAAGTCTGAACCGCCTATAAGGCCAGTGGGGTATTGCCAAACACGGAGGCCCTTAGGTACTATACCATCACTGACACATTCTTTAAAATAGGCAAGTTCTAACTGAATCTTTTTATATTTAAGCAATTTTGCATCCAACTGCTTTAGTTTGTTAGTGATATTCTCTGTTTGCATGTTATCTGCGGCCGAATCACCCAAAGTTCCAGTAGTAGAAGTTTGCTGTAATGACGGTAACCATTCTAACCAGGAGTTCAAACTAGTGTGTGGGGATTCCATAAATCGCAACGGTTCTTGTACTAAAATGTTATCATGGTGAATATCATTAAAATTCCCCGAAGGTGTAGCATGAACAGTCAAATTTAGAAGAGGGTCCACACTTACTGTAGGCAGTTGGCTAAGCGAATTGGGCAGTGAGGCAGGTGTACTTCCAGGTAGTGGTAATGGTGGCTTCTCAGATAACGAGTCGACACTAGCAGTTAAAACATCTATATATACTTTTCATATAGTATATAATTAATATTAAGTATTTTATAAGTTTTAGAATGTTTTTAGAATATTTATAGATATATAAATTATGATTTAAATTAATAAATATGTTAGTAGGTTTTAATTAACTTATCTAGAAGTAGATATAATTCATGGTATGTGTGTTTAAGGCATTTTGGCTTAGGCTGTGAGGGTGTGTATATGCATTGGTTGGTGTTGATCAGCTGTTCTAATTAGTAGGGTGGATCAGCTGACTGATGTTCATGTTATATACTGTGTTTTGAATATTTAACTGCATCTGAAGAAGTCTAGCTATCCAGCCAGACGAAAAGCGCTTTATGGAATAAAAAGTTTGCATTACTAGCTTGCAAGTTCGTGGATTTATTCTTTTTGTGGAGCAATGGTTCAAATCCAGGGACTACTACTAAGATGTGTGCAGGTATACACAAAAGGAATCAGGAATAAATGTAAAAACAGTCAGGCAGTGTTAACAGATATTTTCTCCACGGGTTGCACAGGTAAGTAAATGTTGGTAGTGCTGTATAAAGGTTATACTAATAAACTGTGTACAACTGTTTAACTATCCCACCAAATGCCTGCAAATGACAGCAGGATAGGTACATACAACATGCACTCTTCCTGATACATGTCTCTCAAGTGTCATGTTGTCATGGCTAGTAGTCACTGCTGCCAATAACCCTGGACACAGATAGGAAACCAGTTGAAATAATCCAGATGCGCACTCACATAACAGCACTCTAGAGTACCTCTCCTGTGCCAGATATGTAACCCTGACATATACGAGTCCCCTCTAGTCATGTACTCAGAGGTGTCACAGTTTGCCCCATACCATTCCAGTCTGACAGTTTAATAGGTAGGTTTGTGCTACAGAAGCTATGGGCCATAGGCAGATGTAAAATGAGGTCAGACCCATAGAGTATTGAGCAGCACTGTTGTGGAAAATAGAAGCATAAACAGTTGTTAATGGACTTTTTGTCTCTCCACTACCCCTCATCTGGATCCATACTAAAATTCATATACTGTGGTTATGTTTTACTCCAAACCTAATGTTATGACTTCTGTTATGTTATTTTTCATATATCTGATTGTTTGCATTTTAACATACCTTGTTCAAACACCATTGTTGGCGGCCTGTTGTTGTCAATGTTACTGGCATGCTGTTACGATGCATACTGTTGTTCCATTTATGCATGTGTTTGTTTTGCTATGCAACTGTTTCATATCTGTTTTATGGGATTCACTGGAATACCCATGCATGCTGTTATAACTAATCTGGAAATGTGTTGTTAATAACTAACCAACATACTCTTTAAAACCTCAAGATCATAGCACGTTTGGGAAGGCAGATCCCAGCAGATCCACCTGTCCCACCTCATCTGGCCGTGCCACCGGGCCCCAGCATGTCTGGGACCCAACACGGGCCTTCCACATCCGCTGGTCCTGCACCACCTTTGGGAGGAACCAACTCAGCGGACGGGGACCATCCCCCCCAGGAGTTGGCAAAGACAGGAGCCTGTCACCCACAATCAGGTCCAGGGTTTGGTGCGCAGCTCCCATCCGAACAGAGTTGTGTCTGCAGCTGTGCCAGATTGAGGCCCACCTGGTGCACCTTAAGAGGTAGGCCACCCTCCTGTCCAGCCTCCAGCACAGCCACCTTCGGGGCCGTGAAGGAGCAGTGGTGACTGCCCATGGATGGAGACCTCAGTCCCACTATATCCATGTGGGGGCTCATGGGCTTCGGATTCCCAACCACCATCCCCGTCAAAGGTGTTTACCCCCCCATGTATCATATACCGCCCCTGTCTGCTGTCTTGTCTGTTTGCAAATGACCCCAATCTCACCCAGCCTACTTCCCTAAACATACCTATAGCCCTTCCCTAACATCCTACGCTCACCTTAAAAAACAGCGCATCTGTCCCCCAAAAACAACATTGCCCCATACATAGCTCTACATTTTGCCCCTATGAACAGTGACACTGATCAATCAACCCACTGATTACTCAGCAAATGTCTGTCACCAACACCCCTCCCTGTGGGGTGTGAGGCTGTAAATTCCAAATTCTATGCATGTAATGCACAGCTGTTGCTGCTGAAGGAATGTAGAGGTATGGCCCTTTCCTACACCTGTCCTGCACATCCCTAGCTGCTTATCATAATGTTTTACCCTCTGCTTTCCCCATTCACCACTTTCCTATCACCCTTTTTTCTTTTCTTTAAAGAAAATTAGCATGGGTATAAATGGGAGTAAATGGTGTTAAGTGAAGCTAAGAGGGTTTATTTAACTGTTTCTTAGCAGTGCTTAGCACTGCACAAAACCATGCAACCCTGTTTACAAATGCTTAAAAGTGCCTTAATCACTCTGTCTACATCAAACCTTGTTCTGCCCAACAACAAAATAATCAACTTTGCCAGGTCTCAAACCCACGATGCTGTGCACATCAATCACAGCGAAGTACCTCTACACCATCTGAGCGGGGGAAATATGTTATGATTTTACAAACATATCATTCATTCTGGTCATTTAACATTAATGAAGAAAAATAATCATTCCCTAGTCTAAAATCCAAGACCCCGAGCACAACAATCACAGCAACACACCTCTACACCACCTGAGCTGTAGACATTTGTAATATTTTTACAAACATCTCATGCACAACAGTCATTCAACATATAGGGGAATTATATATCCGTATTACTGTTTTATATATATATATATATATATATATATATATATATATATATATATATATATATATACACACACACACATAAATATACACACACACATATATATATATATATATATATATATATATATATATATATATATATATATATATATATATATATATATATATATATATATATATATATATATATATATATATATATATATATGGATCTAGGACAGTTGATCGAAAGACCAGATGTCTGAATCCAACCCTACCGAACACTTTACCGAAACTGCTTTCACCGAAAAAGCAGTTTTGATAAATGGAAGGTAAAACACACACACACACACACACACACACACACACACACACACACACACACACACACACAAAACGACAAAAATAAAACACACACACAATATTTACGCAGGGGGGCTTTGCCCCCTGCGCCCCCCACATCCCCCCTACTTTTATATTCTCACTCCGAGATTGCACTACAGTGGGGAAAAGGGAATATTCCCTTATCTCCACTGTAGTCCGATCTCGCCCACTACTACTTCCCTCTGATTCCCTGTACTTTTACGAAAGTTTCGCAAAAGCAATTTTTTCGATAAAAAGTGGTTTCGGGAAACCGTGACAGCCTGTTTCACTTTCAGTGAAACAGTCTTTCGGTAGACTGTCCTAGACCCATATATATATATATATATATATATATATATATATATATATATAGGTTCATAGGTAGGTACAACCCGAGGGCATATGTAAGCCTAGCCAACAAGGTTTCCTGGCCTACACCACCCAAGAAAGTTATTTTCCTGTGCCACTGTTGAGCAGAGACACAGAAGTGATCCCCGGGATGTATTTCCTATTTCCCATCCACTCATCAAGATTTTTCTTGAAGCGTGCTAGTGAAGAACTTTGCTTGACATAGATGGGTAGCCTGTTCCAGAGTTTGGGAAGTCTCTGGGACAGGACTCTATCCCTCCAACATGTCCTGTTTATTGTGGTGACAAGGTTTAGGTCCCTAGAGCATGTAGCTCGGAGGGATTGGGATTTCTTTAGGTGTAGCATGTCAACCGCTCTGGGTTTGACATAGCTTTATATGTTAGGCAGAGATCACCTCGGAGTAGGTGACATGCTACGGAATAAAGCTGGAGTTTTTTGAGATGGTCAGTGTAGGGCATCTGTTTGAGACCAGTAATCCTCTTTGTGAGGTACTTCTGTGCCCTTTCCAGCTGATGCGGATGTCTTGTGAGGTACATTCCAAAAGGGGTGTTGTACTCTATAATGGGTCTAATAAGTGTCGAGTAGAGGGGAACAATGACCTCTTTTTTCTTGGATGAGAACCCTTTTATGATGAGGTGTGCCACATAGAAGGACTTCCTGACTACTGTTGCGAAGTGACTATCAAAGGACAGACTACTGTCCACCTGGGTCCCGAGGTCTCTTATCACACATTCGGTGTTAAGTAGACTGCTGTCTATGTAGTAGTTCATGGGTACAGGGTTCTTACCAAAGGGGATGTCAATGCACTTTTTGGCATTGAGCTTCAGGACATGACTCTGACACCAGGAATCCATCTCAGTGAGGCCCTTCTGTAGGATTTCCACATCATTTGGGGACTCGACTATGGCTCCTAGTTTGCAGGCCTTCTGTGTTAGCTTGTACTTCAGAGAAGTAGATACCAAACAGGAGAGGTCCCAGGACTGAACCCTGTGGTACTCCACTTGTCACTGGTTTGAGGTCAGATTTAGAGTGTGCAGATTTACAGTGTGGGTTCTGTCAGTAAGCCAGATGGCAACCCATCTGGTGTTGTAGGGATTTATACCTAGTTTAGTGAGTTTAGCTATAATTCCAGAATGGGGGATGGTGTTGAGAGCCTTGGGGAGGTGAAGATAGGCTGTGTGAACCACCTTACCTTCATCTATGGCTTTGGTGACTGCCTCAAAGAAGTCGATCAGGTTCAGGAGGCATGGTCTGCCTTTCACAAACCTGAACTGGGTGGGATCCAGAGTTTGGAGTTTACCAATGTCTTTGTTTATGAGTTCCATGATGATATGTTCCATGGCCTTGAAGAGCAGGCTTGTCAGGCTAATAGGGCGATAGTTCCTGGGATCAGTGATGGCTTCCCCTTTGTGGAGTGGGATAACAGTGTCTGTACACCATTCAGTGGGCACAAAGCCTGATGTGAGGCTATGATTGAACATGGTGCTTAGGTGGGGAGCCAGTTCGTTCTGAAGTTCATGTAAAATGCAACCTGGGATGTTGTCCGGTCCCATGGATGCTGTGTTTTTGGCTTTAGAGAGTGCAGCTTTTACCTGCGTAGTTGTGATTACAGGGACTCTGCATTCTTCCTGTATAGATATGGGCCCTTTAGTGGGTGAGGGGGGGGGTAAAGTTAGCACTGAACCTATCTGCCAGGATGTTGGCAATATCAGTTTTTTCTGTAATTTCATGCCGTTGTGCTGTAAATCAGAGCAGATCTGGGTGTTGCCATTGAGATTCTTGACATAGCTATGGAATGCTTTGTGGTTGTCCTTAGAATCAGTGGTGATTTTGTTTTTGTAGCTAGCTTTGGCGGATCTTATAAGGGATTTCAGCTTCTCACTGAGGCTGACCAGGGAGCTCCTTCACACATGAGATTTTACTCTCTTTTGCAACAATTTCTTCCTTCTGTTGTACAGTTTGTTTATGACAGGGGACCACCGGATAGGCTTCCTTTTTTTGGAGGATAGTGTCTTGGTTCTGTTTGGGATAGCACAATCAATGCACTTGTGTAAGTGCTTATAAAGTGCATTTGTGTAGGATTCAGCAGTCGTAACTGTATTGTCCATCTACATGGGTGTCATGAAGTTCACTTCTGTCTTAAGAATCATGAAGTTGGCTTTGGAGAAATTTTTTACCATGGTTTCCTTAATGGTGAGTGGGGGCAGGATGTGCTTATGGTCGGATTGGACCAACGAAGAGTTGACTTCAGGTGTGGAACTCCAGTCACTCATGTTGGTAATGACTAGGTCTAGGGTATTGTTGCCCCTGGGGGGGGTGTGGATAAGGTGATCCAGGGCATTGGAGTTTATGAATTCCAGAAAGCATTGTATGAAGGAGTTGGTACATGAGTAGTTTATATATATATATATATATATATATATATATATATATATATATATATATATATATATATATATATATATATTTATAGAGAGAGAGAGATAGATAGATATTCTTTTTTGTCATACAGAAATATATAGACAGATAACCAACCTCTTACTGCAACCTATCTGCAAAAACCTGACAAATGGGGGGGGGGATAAAGGGCAAACAATAGTGACATATGTGAAATATGGCTGTCATATACATAGAAGTCTGCTAGACTAGCATGGTGTGCTTTTACATACAATGCCAGACAGATTGCAGGTCTGAAACACAAATGAATGTCAAAATATACTGATGTCAATGCTCACATCATCCCAGTGATTTCTCAGAAACCCACAACTGTTGTGGCCAAGACAAAACATATCACCACACATCAGGACAGTGTCTAGACATCTGGGCCATGGAGATGTGTGACCACAGTCATGTAACAGAATAAACCCATGATAGCTGACAACCATGTCAACCAGCACCTTCTGCACCACAGTAAGACCAACGTGACACTATCCCAAATCAGCTCTGGCCAGTTACCCATGTATATCCAAATATATCATGCACTACAGGGATGTAGCCGTAGGGAAAAGCAGATAGTTGTGCATAAATGTCCATCCACAACCATTTGCACCACACCTGCAGCAACATACCCATACCCCAAATAAACTCTAGAATAGCATGACTGACAGATACTGGCCCAGCTCACAGTGTACTAGGAATCCTGAGATGTTACAGGACACTTCTCAGTCTACCCCAACAAACATGCATTCCTGATAGACCACCAGCAGCCATAGCATTATTTACTGATGTCAGTGGTCTCATCATCCTAGTGATTTCTCTGAAACCCACAACTGTTATGGGCAACAGACCAAGCATATGAGCCATGCATCTGGACAGTGTCTAGACATCTGAAAAGTGGGGAGGTATGACCACAGTCATGTAACAGAATGGAAAACCCCATGACAGCTGCCAACCATGTCACCCAGCACGAACCACACTACGACCAACATGACACTACCCCAAATCACCTCTGGGCAATTACCCATGTATATCTAAATATATCATGCCCTACAAGGATGGAGCTGTAGGGAAAAGCAGATGATGCAAAAATTTCCACCCACAACCATTTGCACGACAGTCACAACATACCAGTACCCCAAATGAACTCTCGAGTAGAATGACTGTTTGAACAAGCATATCCTGATTGCCAGTCACACACTACACTGACATATACTAGCCCAACTCACAGTGTACTGGGAATCCTGAGGTGTTACAGGACATTTCTCAGTCTGCCCCTACAAACATACACATCTGATAGACCACCACCAGCCATAGCAGCATGCACAGTCAGATAGAAAAAGGATCTATGACACTCACATATGCTACTCTCCCTACTCAGCCCAACAAACATCTACACACAACTCTGCTACACAATCTTGGTAGTTGATGCACAATGGCCAGACATACATAACTCTCATATGTACAGATTTGCACAGGATGCCCAGGGTGTCAGGCCATGTTCATGGTCATTGCCGCATACCACTTCCAAGAGTCTGCTAAGTCAATGGGATGAGACCTTGAGTTCAGTCTATAAATAATGATATCACATACCCCAGACCCTCTTACTGCAAGACATCTGGACAAAACATGACATACCTGGGGGACAGGGGGACAGAAAGAGAGATATAGCTCATATAATGGTGTTACAAACTGAAACAGTTGACAGTGTCATGGGCTTTGTTGTAACATGACATACCTGAAGGATGTGATGTCTGAAACACCAATGGATGTCAACAGTTACTCTGACCACAATCCTCACAGTATCCCACTGCTTCCACAAAAACAGATATTGTCTGAGGAAAAGACCAAATATAACAGCCAAACCCCTAGGCAGTGTGTGGACATCAGAAGAGTTTAGAGGTATGTCAGAGACATATCACTGTCAGACGTCAAGTCACACAGAAAATGCATGTCCAGATGAAGCCTGTTAAATTAGCAACCCTCTACATGTATAAAAGTACTACTGACTTACAATCTGTACCCAATATGAAGCTTTGTTTCCCATGCTGCTGTGCTGTCTCTACATGTCCTCTCCTCAGAGGTATTCCCACGTACTGTCTGTGAAGCTGGAGCCCCCACACCTCCATAATGTCCTCCACACAGGGAAGGAAAAGGGGCAAGGCACACATGAAGGCTGTAATTATAGCACTGTGTTGCTATGGCATTGGCAAATGGAAAGACAACACAGCTGCTCTGGATGAAAGTAGCAAGTGGGCGACACCGACAGCTGCACAGGCCATCACCTCCTCATGAGTAGTACCTACAAAAGGCAAGCTGCTGCCTATGCAACACAGGTCCATCTACACAAAGACAGACTGTGACTACACAAACCTAACCACTTGCATTGTTGTAAGGGAACTCCTAAGCACTATAACAAGTATGTCAATCATGTAAGCATGTAATGGAATTCAAAAGGGGGGATGCAATGATGTCAAATGGGACATTAAAAACTAGGTCGCAACAAGATCTTCTGGACTCACATGCTGCTGTTCAGCACCTATGGCCATTACTGCTCGTTCTGCCTGCATTGACATGGAGAATATCTCTGGCCCCAGAGTCACCCCAGCAAAGGTCAGCTCATGTATGACTACTACTGGGGTCTCTATTGTCCAATACTGAGTATGTCACTGGCAGGCCAGCTTCCTGTGATGTTTTAATTACTCATATGTTACCTGTAAATGCTACTCTGACACATACGCTTGTCTTACAAATGTAAGAGATGTACATAGGGTATGTGCATACTACATGACAGGTGCAGATGTGTGTGTTGAACTGTATGTGATATACTGAGCCCATACCTGAAAACTGTCCAGAGTATTGCAGACTGACCACATCTCTGCCTCATATTTGTAGTCAATGTCTCAGACAGTTGAGTATTGTCTGGCACATCACTGGCAACCCATTAAAGACTGAAGTCATAAATTAGCATACATTTCATTGTCAGATGTCATATTCTGCAGAGTACACCTGTGAATGTGACACCGTCTTTGCTGGCAACTAAGTGTGTTTCAGCTTGATTCATAAAGTGACACTGTTTACTGGCCTTTGCCCACCAGTGATGTGTGCCTTTGTGCAGGTGTCTTGCTCTAACAGAAGCTAGGTGTCTTACCATGACACCCATGTCAATGCAAGCATACCTTGTCCTTCAGGATGCTGACATTTGTGCAGTCACTGACATCTGCTTTCTAACTGTGGAGAGCACACCAACCTTGTGAGGTCACTCATCCCATCACACGTTTAGACCCCAAATGGAGGCCTGCAAAGCCACAGGAGGTGGAGTGGTGAACCTTACCATACACATACACAGCTCCAGGATGGAGGCCTGCACAGCCACAGGAGGTGGAATGTTGAACATAACATACAAATACACACCTCCAGGCAGGAGGCCTGCACAGCCACAGGAGGTGGAGTGTTGAACTTTAGCATAGACATACACACCTCCAAGATGGAGACCTGCACAGCCACAGGAGGTGGAGTGCTGAACATTAGCATACACATATACACCTCCAGGATGGAGGCCTACACAGCCACAGGAGGTGGAGTGTTGAACATTAGCATGCACATACACATCTCCAGGATGGAGGCCTGCACAGCCACAGGAGGTGGAGTGTTGAACATTAGCATACACATACACACCTCCAGGCTGGAGGCCTGCACAGCCACAGGAGGTGGAATGTTGAACCTTAACATACACATACACACCTCCAGGATGGAGGCCTGCACAGCCACAGGAGGTGGAGTGTTGAACATTATCATACACATACACATCTCCGGGCTGGACAAATAGTATGTTTCATGGATGACATCCCAAATGCAATTAACAGTTGACCAAACACCTACTCAATTCATACCTAGCTATAGGCCTCCCAGCATGACTATGAACACACACCACACCTATTGGGACTGCTGGAAACTGTCAGGATAAAATTGTCTACCCTGCTCCTGGGTTAATTCAAATACCCAACCATAGTATGCCTGACCTATGCCACAGGAACATGAATGCTCATTGATTCCTTGGCTTTGTCAATGCCAATGCAGTGGATCAGCTGGCCAACAGTCCTACGGCAGGTGGGAATATCATGTACCTGGTCCTAACCAACATGAGTAGCCACTGTAGCACTCATACAGTGCCATCTTCCTTGGTAATATCTGACCACATAGCTATCACTGTTCAGGTCACCATCTCCCCTGCCCCCCCCCCTTACAGTGTCAAACAGAATTAACTGCACACAAATTACTATAAATCCCCTCAAGGTAGGTAGAAGTAGCTGTGCTGCCAATGTCCCATTTGTTGGAACTAGCAGCAGTGTCCAGGCCCACACCACAATACTATGTGGGCACTCACATAGTTAAGTGGACTCAGCAGTAGCTGACAATACAACATCATCCCCCTCAAGGTATGGTAAATACCTGTGGTGGATGGCAGCAATACACACATACTGTAATAGGTGGAAATAATTGCTGGACGGGCCAAGAAGGAACAGGTGCTTCATTGGAAGCAATGTCACCTTGCTCTGTACAAGCAAATAATGGCACAGGTGATGTACCCTAAGGCTGTCTTTGAGTGCAAATTGGACACATCTACCAAGGCAAATCACTAGGCCTTCCACACATGTCTGCAATTCCAGAGGCAACACACAAATCTGTTCTGCAGTGGTGGTCAGTAACACCACATCCACATATGACATAGATATAGGCAACCATCTGCAGACAGATGAAGTGCAAACACCACCCCCCTGTCCCCCCAGTAGTACACATGTGCATGTACAGCACCTGCCTTCCTCCCCTCATCATCAGTAAGCAGGTCTGCAATGCCCTCACAAAGACAACATAGGTCTCCATAGTCATGATACAATCCCTGGATGCATCCCACATGAACACAGGCATGGGCTGTCAGATCCATTTTGCACTGTAGTCAACCACAGCCTGAGCACCGATGCCATCCCACCTGCACAGAGGACAGCCACTGTCATCCCTATACACAAGAGCGGAGCATTCCACTAACCCAGCCAATATGATGCACATTAGCCTAAGTAGCCTGCTCTGCAAAGGCATGGGAGGCGATATCAAGGACATTATGAACAGGGACATCAGCAACATCAAAATGGCTGGGCACACACACCACGGTATTGGCAAAGGGAGATCAGGCCTGTGAAATCTGATTGACCTCTCTGCAGTGGTCAAAAAACACAGGGATGAGGGGAAGATGGTGAGCAATGCCTACCTTCACTTAGCCCAATCCTCTCACACTAATCCCCAGGTAGACAGGATACATAAGCCTACACAGCTAGGTACAAAACTGTAGGCTACCAGATGGCAGCTAACTGGCCCAATGATAGTAGCCACTCAGTCATAGTAGTAGGACCCACATCTAATAGTACATTCATCCACAATAGTGTACTCCAAGGATTGGTCTGGGGACCTCTACTGTATGAGATATTTGTATGTGAGGTACAGAACAATCGCCCTGTTGGGGCTGTGAAGGTGCAGTCATCACTGTCCACAGTATCAATATGGGGGCTCATGGGCATCTGATTCCTGAACACCCTCCCCGTCCAAGGTGTTTACCCCACACATGTGTCATACACCAACCCTGCCTGCTTTCCTATGTGTCTTGTCTGTCTCCCTACCCAACCTACCTCCTCAAACATAACAACAATCCTTCCCCAACATCACACTCTCACCGTAATGAAGACAAAAAGGGCATCTGTCCCCCAAAATATTATTGCCCTGTACATAGCTGTCCATTTTGCACAGGTGTCCACTGGACACGTGTAATCTGGTCCAATTGTCTTGACAACACATCTCTGTTGCCCTCATCCCTCTCTCTGTGATTTGAGTGTCCAAATTCACCTCCAAATTCCATAAAAATGCACAGCTGTTTCTGTCTAGGAAATGGAGAGCTACGGACCTTCCCTACACCCATCCTGCACATCCCTAGCTACCTGTCATATTGTTTTTGCCTCTGCATGCCCCTTTCTCACCACTGTCCTATAACTCCTTTTTCTTTTCTTTTAAAGGAATTAGCATAGGTGTAAGTGGCAAAAAGTCAGTTAAAACTGCTTTAACCACTTTGTCTACATCAGCCACTGTTCTGCCTAGCAACAAAATAATCAGCCCTGCCAAGTCTCAAACCAAGGATCCCAAACACTACAGTCAGAGCAATGTACCAGTATACCATTTGAGCTGTGAGAATTTCTAAATCTTTTTCAAACATATCATGCAGTACAGTCATTCAACAGTAGGGAAAAAGCTCTGTAGAACCACTCAGTTTTTTTATATATACATATACAGATATATATGTATGGAGATACATGCATAATCATATATATATATATATATATATATATATATATATATATATATATATATATATATATATATATATATATATATATATATATATATATATATTCATAGATACACACACACACACACACACACACACACACACACACACACACACACACACACACACACACACACACACACACACACACACACACATGATCATAACATGTACTGCAATCATATCTCAGTGCCATACCTCTGGGCCATGGCTGTAAGAATGGGGGACAATGGGCCACAACTAGGGACATATTTCAAATATTGCCCTCAGAAAGGTAGAAAGTTGCTGGAGTAGCAGGGTTTGTTTTAGCATACATGTTCTGAAGGATATGAGGTTTGGAACTGCAATTATGTCATCATTTACTGACAAACATCCTCAGATCATCTCAGTGATTTACCAAAGAAATTAGAATACATCATGGAACAGAGACAAAATATGAGCAATAAACCTGGATGTTCTACAACAATCTGGCCAGTTGAGAGCTATGCTCAGTACCCCTTAGTGCAATGAATCTGGACCAAGCCTGACAAAGTGTGGGGGGGGGGAGCCATGACAATAGGGACATATCTGAAATACCTGACTAGATAAGCTGAGACAGTTGCTAAAGTAACACTGTCTATTCTAATATATATCAACTGAAATAGCACAACTCCAAGTCTCAATTGCTTCTCGGTAGTTAGTGCCTGAAATCCGCACACCATCCCACTGATTTGTCAGTCATACACAACAGTTACAGGGACCAGAACAAAGATATAAGCCAGACAACTGGACATCCTACCAATATCTGGACATAACATGACAGTAGGGAAAGTACACTGAGCTGCTTAACATGTCACCAAGCACCATCCAAACTACAGTCAGACTGACACAACACTACCCCAAATAAGCTATGGGGAATTACACATGCATTTGCAAGTATTCAAGCCACTACAGGGATGTAACAGTAGTGAAGAACATTAACCGATGTGAGCCTACATACCCACAACCAATTTCAACACAGTCACAGTGACATACTGGTAAGCCAAATGAACAGTAGAGTATAATGACTGTGTGGACATAAATATCATGTTTGACCCTCACACAGTACCCCTACATATACTGCCCCAAGTCACACAGTGTAGTCTGACTTCTGCAGTGGTGCAGAACATGTCTCAGTCTGCCCCTACAAACATATACAGCTGATAGACCACCAGAAACTGGAGCAGTATGCACAGTCAGATAGAAAAGAAGCCATGACACTTTAATGTATCCCCCTCCCTACACATCACAAAATGCACACACTACACTGCTACACAGTCCTGACAGTTTGTTAACAATTGCTAGACATACATAAACACTCAGCTGTACAGATTCCCACAGAATGTCCAGGCTCTGTCCTCATATATATATATATATATATATATATATATATATATATATATATATATATATATATATATATGGACCCTCCTGATAATATGTCTGACATTCTGCTACATCACTGGGATGATATCAGGAAGGAAGGCACTAACTAATGATATACCATACCTATCAACCTCTTACTGCATGACAGCTGGACAAAGCCTGACATAATTGGGGGACAGAGGCCCAAACACATTGGGATATTTGAAATATTGCTGTTATAAACTGAGAAAGTTGCTGGTGTTGCAGGGTTTGTTGTAACCTATCTTAAGTGAGGGATATGAAGTCAGAAACACAAATGGAAGTTATCATGCACTGACTGCAATACCCAGGGTATGCTACTGATTTTCCAAGGACAACTGTCTGAGGAACAGACCAAACATAAGAGTCCAACCTCTGGCCATTCTGCAAATAGCCCTGCAGTTGAGAGTTATGTCAACCACATAACACTGTCAGATTGAGAACCACGCAGAATATCCATGTCCACACAAACCCTCTTAAACTAGCATGAATCCAGATGTATAACAGCAATACATACATTCTGTCCCTAAGTATGGAACTTTCTCCCCAATGTCATTGGGCTGTCACCACAGTTGAAGTTGTAAGAGATATTTCCAACTACCCTCTGTAATGCTGTGTTCACACACCTCTATGAAGTCTTCCTCACAGGCAAGGAAAAGGGACAACACCCACATGAAGTACTCAGTTACAGGAGTGTGCTGCCATGCCATTGGCTATAGGAATAACAACACAGCTGTTCTGCATGCCGTTAGCAAGTAGGGGACATCAATTGGTGCACAGGACATCAGCTGCTCATGAGCATGACCTACAAAAGGCAAGTTGCTGCCTATGCAAAACCGATGTATACCTTAGATCTGAGAGAGAGAGAGAGAGAGAGAGAGAGAGAGAGAGAGAGAGAGAGAGAGAGAGAGAGAGAGAGAGAGAGAGAGAGAGAGAGAGAGAGAGAGAGACACACATACACAGACTGTGAATAAGATAAAATGGCTCAGAAACTATACTTGGAATAAAAAAAGGTATGTCAAACAAGTAAGCATGTAATGGAATGCAGTAGGGGTATGTAATAATGGGAAATAGGAAGTTTAACAAATATGTCTCAACAAGACTTGCTGTAGTGATATATTGCTATCAGCAACTATGGCCATATCATCTGGGTCTGTCTGCAGTGACATAGATTACAGCTCATGGCCCTGAGTCATCACAGGAAGGGATGGCTCACATATGACTATTACTAGAATGTCTGATGGACAATACTGACTGTGACACTGCTAGGCCAGCTACTGGGATGTCATAGATATCCATATGTTACTTCTGAATACAGCTATGCTAAACATATTTGTCTCACAAATCTGAGAGACATATACAAGGTATGTGCATAGTAAACTACTGTCGCAGATGTGTGTGTTGAACTGCGTGTGATATACTTAGGTCATACCAATCATCTGTCCAGTGTTATGCATACTGACCATATGTGTGCCTCACATTTGTAGTCATTTACTCATAAGAGTTGGGTTATGTCCCGTAAATCATTGGCAAATCTGTGAAGACTGACATTAGAACATAATAGCATACGTATTAGTGTCAGACATTCTCCAGAGCATTTCTGTGTATGCAAAGCCTACTGTGCTATCAACTGACTTAAGTGTCTTACAGCAATATTAACAAAGTGTAAACTTTGGCCCATTGCCCCCCCCCCCCATTTATGTGTGCCATCCTCCAGATGTCCTGCTCTAACAGGTTGAGAGGTATGACTGAGCAGGGAGAATGTAAATACAGTGTGCCATACTGACATAGAAAAGAAATGCATATCAGGTATCACCTGTGCACATGTATGTATGAGTAGGTGTACCTGGAAGCCTCAAAACAGCAGGCATGAGATGCAAAACATCAGATAAATAAGCTATACATGTTGTACATGTGTGTAATCTTAGTTTCAGTGTGTCCAACAGACATAGATTTCCACAGCTGCTGGTTGTTGCAAAGCCCTGACACAAACATAGGTACTAGAATAACCATGATTATTCGGTTGAAATTGGAGAGGTGTCCAACTGTATTATGACCATATGTGTCCATGCCAACTACAAACAGCTATATAAGCACCTACATAGCTGTATGGACTCAGCAATACCTGACTTGTAAAACCTTCCAACACCATGGTGGAGTAATCCCCTTTGGTGGACAGCAGCAATACACAAACCATATAATCTGTTGCTATATTAGCTGTGCTAGGATAATTAGTAGTAGGCATCAACTTGGAAGCAAGTCAACCTTTGTCTAAACAAGCATATAAGGTCACAAGTGTGTCACTGTAAGGCTAACTATGAGTACAGATTGGACACATCCACCAAGGCTAATCACAAGGCTGTCTTCACATATGTCTTCCATCTCAGAGGAAACAACCCAACCCACCCTGTACTGGTGGTCAGTCACACCACATACACATGCAGCATAGCTATAGCCATCCCGCTGCATATAGGTTAAGGGAAAAGATCATCCTCGCCCCACCATCAGTATAGGTGGATATGCACAGCACCCGCACCCCTCCCCTCATCATCAGGAAGCAGGTACATAATGCCTACTCAAAGGCAACAAAATAAGTCTCCATGGGACCTGATAACATCCCTGTCTGCATCCTACATGAACTCAGCCATATGCTCCCAGCTCCATTACACACTGAACTTAAGCAAAGCCTGAGCATCATTGCCATCCCATCTTCAAATAAGATGGCCACTGTCATCCCTCTACACAAAAGTGAAAGATGAATGTTGAATTAATTTACAGGCTCTCATATGGGGGGATCATGACACATCAGGACCAGGAGTGCAATGCAATTTTATACTGTGCTGATAGATGACAGGGGTATGATATGGTCGTACATGGTAGCTAACAATAAAAAATGTTGATGTTTAGGTTCTGTAAAGAATGTAGACTAACGTATGAGGTCCTGTAATGTGTTTCCCTGTTTATGTCTTCCTGGTGACATGCCATGTGTCTGTAAACCACAGTACTCTGCAGCTGAAAACAAGACTATCATTAACCTAATCATCCAGCACCATAGGCCGCAACATCTGCGGGACTGGACTGCCCTGTGGGGCAAGCTGGTCCACGGGGTGAACAACACTGGCCACCCTGGCTGCACATACGATCAGGTCAGGCATTGTGCAACTCTCCTGATACATCGTGCCTGGCAAATGGATGCTGCCATGGCCAGGGACCGTAACGCTACAGGTGGGGATCCTGCCACACAGGCCCCACTTACGGCAACAGAGGAGCTCCTTGTCAACCTTGGGGTAGCCCCCACACACCAGCCAACACAAGAAACACAAGTCATGGAGGTGGGTGGCACCCAGGCAACAGGTGAGGAACATCCAGATAAGGCCACAGTGCACATCAATTGAATTATGTAGCAGTCATATTGGCTTCTGTACAGTATCTAGATGCATATGTGAGGTCAGACTGCATTTGTGGGTTTAGTAATGCACACAACTGCACATCTATGGCGATGGACAGAAAATTGTGTACTATCAGAGTTTGTACTGAACATGTGCAGGAAAATAGCATTCATCTTGTACCAACGCCAAATGTGAGTCTGCTGACAATACCTCTCCCCCACAACTACATAGGTATCTCTGGTCTGGATGTGGGACAACAGCCTGAAGCTGGTTAGTATGGGATTGTCCTGTTGTGATTCACCAGTAATCCAGGCATGTTAAGGTCATGCATTTTACCATGCACACAGCTGTTACTCTCAATCATATTGCAATATCTGCATGTTCACTTGTGGTGGAGTTAACTGCATTGCATCGCAGTGGTCATCATAGGGGCCTATTTGCAGGAGATTTAACATATCTGTAGCATACCTCACAACCTGTCATTGCAAGAAATCTGGATGAAAACTGACAAAATGGGGAGGACAAAGGCCCAAAACAATGGACATATTCTATAAATTAGTGTTATACAGTGCATATAACTGGTGCACACACACCTGTTAAAATGTAAGGTATTTGTGATATACAAAAATGAGATCACAATAAAACATTTCCAAACTCTTCCAACCTTTCAGATGACCTATAATTCAATTGTAAAACAAACAAATCTGTTAGGGGAACAATTATGACAAATAAAAAACATGCAAGACGCTAGATGCATAAGTGTGCACGGGCCGAAGCTAATAGTATGTTGAAGCAGCTTTTGATGTAATTACAGCATTACGTCCTCTTGGGTACACACCTGTCATCAATTACAGCAACTCCTTGATTAACAGCAAATGATAGTCAGCTATTCTACAAGGATTTACCTGACATTTATTCAGTTGCCTGCAACAGCAACAGCCATGGTTTGCACAGAGCTTAAGAAGCAGCAAAGTGATCTCATTTTTGAAAGGTATCAGCCCAGAGAAGGGCACAAAAACATTTCCACACCATGGCATATGCCATGGAACACAGTGCAGACAGTCATCAAAAGGTGGTGGAAATATGGGGCAACAGTGACATTGCAAAAAAATGGGCATCCCTTCAAATATGTGGAAAAAACAAGACCCCAACTGGTCAGGGAGGCTGCCAGGAGATCTGCAGCATCACTAGAGGAGTTGCAGGAATCTCTGGCAAGTACTGATTGTGTACTACATGTGACAGCAATCTCCCATTTTTCTCCACATGTCTGACCTATGGAGTAGAGTTGGAAGATGGAAGCCTTTCCTCACACAGAACAACTTCCAGGTCTGGCGAATTTCTCAAGAACAATACATCAGGTCTCCCAAAAGCATGTGGGAAAATGTGTTATGGTGTAATGAGACCAAAGTTGCACTTTTTGGCCACAATTCCAAAAGGTTTGTTTGGCACAACAACAACACTGTGCATCACCAAAAGAACACCATCCCCATGGTGAAGCATAGTGATGGTAGTATCCTACTTTGGGGCTGCTGTTCATAAGCTGGAAGTGGGCCTTTAGCCAAGGTGGAAGGGATTATGAACAGTTCCGAATACCAGTCCCTTTTGGCCCAAAATTTCATGTGTCTGCTAGAAAGCTTTAGATGGAGAGGAATTACACCTTTCCACACGACAATGACCCAGACCATACATCCAAATCCAAAACAGAATGTCTTCACCATAAGACAATCAATGTTTTGGAATGGCCCAGCCACAGTCCACACCTACATCCAACAGAAAATCTGTCAGGTGCCCTGAAGAGGGCTGTGCAGAAGAGATGCCCTCACAATCTGACAGAGTTGAGGGGCTTCTGCAAGGGAGAGTGTACAAATATTGCTAAATCAAGATGTACTATGCTAACATACCTTCCCAAGAAACAACAAAAAACTTAACAAACCCGGGAAACCACAGGCAAAAGCCTCTCAGTCCACTCCAACAAACAACCGCAAATGGTTATAAATTAATTTATTGTAAGCGCTTTTGCTGGTAGAAATTCTCCAGCTTCCTCAGACAAAAAACACACTTTTACCATTAAACACACTTTTAAAAGTTTATTTGAAAACTAGGCAACCAATGAAATTCATTGAGCCTCTGAGGTCATGCAAACACATTAAAAATTAAAGCTACACAGCATTAAACCATCACAGTAGCCGTGGTAGTCAAAATTCCAGCCCAACAACATACTGACTACAATTTAAAAGCATTCAAAGTTGCCAGTACTATTATGTACTTTTAAATAAAGATGTGCAAATTATGCTTAATTAAAAAATACATGAAAAAAATATATATACAAAACACCATATATAATCATGAAGTACCCACAAATTCTTACTGTCAATGTGATTGTTATTGAAAACCATGATGGAACCAATACCAAACTTGATATTCATAGTTTGGAAGATGTGACATCCTAGCCAACAAAAATAAAACTAAAATGCAAAATGCAATTTGGAACTTACATATGTACGCCCAAAATAAAAAAATAAAAAATAAATAAATAAAGGCCATTTGAACACATGTGTGTAGAATAAACTATACAGACTAGCCTATGCTACACCTTATAAATAACAAGATACAATTAACAAATGTGAAATTTTATCGGTATAGTGACAGGCAATGCACATATTAGAGCTCACCTAATACAGCATATAACCCACCTTCACCTAGATAAATCTTTTTTTTTTAATAAGCATTTTATAGACAATGCTTCATTTAGCCCTGGCAAAGTGTGAGCTCCTGTCCGAATTTGCCATGCTAATTCAGCTTCCTCCAATGCTAGCTCCCAGGGACCCCCTCTTAAATTTCTCCCTATTTTTTCTAAGACTACAAAGGAAAACCTATGCGTGGGGTATTCTAAAATGTGTTTTGCCAATGCATTAGTGACGACTGGATTGCTGATACTATATGTGTGTTCATAAATTCTTTGTTTAATTTTTCTTTCGGTTTTCCCTATATAGAAAGCCTCACAGTGGCCACAAACTGCTGCATATACCATCCCCTGAGAATCACTGGTAACCAAAAAAGAAACTGACAGGCAAAAACAAATAGCGTACGGCACCAGGACAACCAGTCAAAACTAGGACGTATCAAGAAAATGTTCAAATTGGTAACAACACAAGAAACCAGATACTTCCTCGTTATAGGATGTAAACGTAATTTAATATTGGAAACGTTTTCGCTTCCTGCAAGCTTCATCAGACAATGAGAACCAGAACATGATTCGATTTAAACTAAACAAGAAGGAAAGACAGTGATGTCATTTCCTTCAATACTTACATCTGTTTTTTTAAAAAGCAAGCACCAATCCTTTTATGATTATTACAATCACTACTAAGTAAATAAAAGTATATTTACATAGGATAGCACCCCTACCCAATGAAACAAATTCATTGTGGCTGTCTAACACAATGCGTTTATAAGTATTTTCGGTGCAAATGTATTTCAGTGACACAACAAGTAAAACAACTTTACTAAAAAGAATAAATGTATACCCTACCTTTTTAAGAAAGAGTATATTACATTAAAAATTGGTAGAAAACCATTAAAAACCAAGATCAACTTTATGGTGAACACGTCTCGACTCTTGATGAGTCAATAAAAAATGTAATCTAAATTATTGCAAATTTGAATTATTACCAATTTCCTTAAAGCTCTACAGGCACCAATACTAATGAAAAATTTCTCAAAGAGACAAAAGAAAGAAGAGTTTAAACACAGTGCTATATACCGCACATTGCCTCCTCTTATTAATACCCTACAAGGGCGCTAATTAAGGTGTTGATTAAGAATACACAGCAAAAAGTTAAAAGCAGTATACCTTGAGGTGAAAAAGAGTATATATATATCTATAAATTACCTCAAATAACTTTTATATTTTAGCACAGCCAAAATATTACATGCTTCGTTTAATCCTGGATAGGAAAAAGCGTTTAGGCGTAGCTGCCATTCTAACTCTCTAATCTCAAGTAAGAGGGCTTGTGGGCCCCCTCTTATACCTACATTGACACTATCAATGCCCATGTAGGAGAAACTATGTCCAGTGTGTTTAATGATATGTTTAGAAAGTGCGTTATCGCCTTTTTTAGTTCTAATTGCGTAATTATGTTGGTAAAGACGGTCCTTTAATCTACGGTCCGTCTTACCAACATAAAATGCAGGGCAACAATTACAAAACGCAAGATACACCACAGATTTAGTGTTACAAGTGATTTTATGATTAATGTTGTATTTAATACCATTAACCATGAATGAATTGCCTACTTTTAAAAATCTACACAAATTGCACATCCCACAAATAGCAGTACCATTATGTCTCAAGAAAAAATCAGTAGGGTTTTCCCTGGGTTGAAGTAGTTCTTTTAAGTTGTTTCCCCTCTTGAAAACAAAGGCTGGCTGTAAACCTAAAGTTTCCATCAACTGTGGGTTGTTCAAAATAAAGAACCAGTTTTTCTTGATAATTGAGCAAATAGCATTAATATGCCTATTATAAGTGATAACCAGACTGGACTTAAAGTCGGCCCTACTGGTTTCAAATGATGTACTTGGTTCTACATCCACAGTAACAGCTTCAGGGTTATTGACCACTAATGTATAAGAATCTGGGTCAACCCTTTGTACAATAGAAAAATTAGCATTCCGTTGTGTAAGAAGGGGTTTATAAAATCCATTTTCTCTTTTAAGAGATACTTCCTCGATTAAACAATCGATGAATTCAATGGGGTACCCCCTGTTAGAGAACATGATCTTAAGGTTTGAACACTCGGTTTCAAAAGATTCAATGGTGTTACACATGCGTACCGCACGGACCAGTTGTCCTTTCACAATAGACTTCCTCTGTTTCCATGGGTGGTTACTATCAAAATGGAGGAAGCTATTGCAGTACGTTGTTTTTCTAAAGATACTAGACAGGTAGCCTTGATAGCCCACATCTTTAACAAGTTTGATGTCCAAATAATCAATTTCTCTAGTAGAGAAGTGGTATGTAAATTTTAAAAATGTAGAAGAGCTGTTCATATATTCAATCATGTTACTAGCCTGCTGTTCATCACCATCAAATAGGATGAATACGTCATCCAGAAACCGAGTGTAAAATCTGATACTACTTTGAAAAATGGTGTTATTCAAAAGACAAGTGTTCTCCCAGTGTGCAACCACTAAGTTTGCGACACTGCCACCGCAAGGTGAACCCATTGCAATCCCTCTTTTTTGTAGATAGTAATGTTTATCAAAGATAAAGAAGTTGGAAGATAAGACAATGTCTAACAATTGTGTAACAACGGAAATCTCATCTTTACCAGCTCCCAGTTTTAAAAGCATTAGTTCAACCCATTCGATAGCCTCCTGATGTGGGATAGATGTGTATAAATCTACAACATCTATTGTTAAAAAGTTGGAAGTCACATCGAAAGGAATCATGTCTATAGATTGAAGAAAGGACCATGAGTCCTTGCATATCTGAGGAATAAGCTTAATGTATTTAGAAATGATATGATCGATTACTCTAGCACAAGGGTGGGTGATTGAATTCCTACCATCAATCAATGCCCGCATAGGTGGATCAGCTAAATTTTTGTGAATTTTCGGGATCCCAAACATAATTGGGATCCTCGGAAAAGAGATGTCAATAAAATTAAATGTATCTATATCGATTAAGCCATCGATAAACAGATCTCTAAAATAACCTTTAATTCTATTGTGTTGTCCAGACATCTCATTTAAAGAGGAAGCCTCATATGCGGGTGAATCTAGGACTTTTAACATCCTAGAGTTGTAATCTTCTTTACATTTTTTATTATTTATTATTTTTATTGACTCATCAAGAGTCGAGACGTGTTCACCATAAAGTTGATCTTGGTTTTTAATGGTTTTCTACCAATTTTTAATGTAATATACTCTTTCTTAAAAAGGTAGGGTATACATTTATTCTTTTTAGTAAAGTTGTTTTACTTGTTGTGTCACTGAAATACATTTGCACCGAAAATACTTATAAACGCATTGTGTTAGACAGCCACAATGAATTTGTTTCATTGGGTAGGGGTGCTATCCTATGTAAATGCGTACTTTTATTTACTTAGTAGTGATTGTAATAATCATAAAAAGGATTGGTGCTTGCTTTTTAAAAAAACAGATGTAAGTATTGAAGGAAATGACATCACTGTCTTTCCTTCTTGTTTAGTTTAAATCGAATCATGTTCTGGTTCTCATTGTCTGATGAAGCTTCTTTCGTGCAGGAAGCGAAAACGTTTCCAATATTAAATTACGTTTACATCCTATAACGAGGAAGTATCTGGTTTCTTGTGTTGTTACCAATTTGAACATTTTCTTGATACGTCCTAGTTTTGACTGGTTGTCCTGGTGCCGTACGCTATTTGTTTTTGCCTGTCAGTTTCTTTTTTGGTTACCAGTATGTCTGTTTCCGGCTCTACGAGCCCCAGGACACCGGTTCTTTTCAACTCAAGCAGTGGTTCTAATATCGATGAACCTAAGAGTATGGATTCTTTAATTTTGTTACTGACACAGCGCTTGGATGCTCTGAACAATCGTTTGGACAGAATTGAGAACAACGGAACAGCAGGCGCACAGAACTTAAACCCAAACTTGCCTGGGTTTAACGTTTCTGCAGATACGAATGTGGCCAGTGGTTTTTCAGCATCTTTTCCGCCTGGCCAACCTCAGCGAACGGCTCGCAGTCTCAATTCATTTATTCCCGCTGAACCTACTAGTTCTGACAGGGCAGGGGGTTCAATGAGGCTTGGAGAAAACCATAACAATGAAGGATTTTTACCGGAGAGAACACAAACATCCCAACGGCACTCTCCTGATGCGAATATAGCGCCGGAACACAACAATTTTCTTCATTGTGACTCAGGGCGCTTGGATAATCCCGGGCTTATTGGCGTGCCCTCATTTACAGCATGGGCAGGGAACCTTGAGGCTTTAACATTTGGCTCCCTGACCGATTTGGGGCCACCGGTTACGGGAAGAAACTCTACAGGTAACACCAATGACAGTTTTATTAACTATCTCAAAACGCTTGACGACAAAATGTTAAAAATAAGGAAACTTCAACTAGAAGTTTCCTATTTTAGACAATGTACTAAAGAGAGAATAATACCTAAGGGCTTAAGGAGCACGTTTGCCCCTACAGGCCTGTTCCAGGACACTATGTTCATTAATGATTTATCTTGCCTTTTTGATAAACAAGGACTTGAGTTACTTGAGTTAATGGTGCAACATTACTCAAGACAAATTGACTCTTTATTAGTGGAGACAAGTGACTTAGATGATAAAATTAAAAATGATTCAAACTTTGACAGGTATAAATATGATTACCACCGAACCTTTCAAAGTATTGACGCTTTGTTGGCTAAATATAAAACCAACAAAAACAAGAAATTGATCAGAGACAGGCAAGCCTACGCCAGCCAAATTGCATACCCTAACCTGCAGAAAGCATTGAACAGGAACAACCCACAATTTGGGCAACGTATTAACAATACCAGTGGGAACAATGGTGATGATACATTCCTGGCCAGAGATGGGTCACATGATGACCCTCCTGGTGGGTCTGCCTATGACCCTGATTTCACGGAGGACAACTCGGCAGTTCAGGAACCGAGGAGAAGCAACAGGATCCGCGATAATTATAACAATCAAGGGAACCGGCCTAATTACAGAGGACAGCAGAAGCCTTTTTTAGGACGGAAATATTATCAGAGGCAGAACAAAAAGAACAAAGCCAACTAGTCTTGGATCATGGATGTATTGGTACATCTGGGGCTGTCCCTACAGTTTTATATAACACTAATGGGGACTTCAAAGTCTACAATTTTTCTTCTATACACATTGATAGAGACTTGATTGATTTGTTAGCATTTGGCTTATCTTTTGTTCCTGATCAAAATGTTAACCTTACCAAAGTTCTCACTGATTTAAAATGTTTTGTCCGGGGATTGAACCTGAAGGTGTTATTTCGAGGTGACTTGATTAATGATAAACCTACCTTCAAAATGAGGAGTGTTTTTAACCCTCCGTTGCACCCCTCTTTGCTTATGTTTGAAAGTGCCTGTGAACTAGACTTAAGGCTACTCTTTGAAAACCTTAAATGGTTTGATAACAAGAGTAACATCTCACGTGAACAAAGATATGGTTTGAAAAATTTGAGGGATATGCCTATAAGGGTTATTAAACCCGACAAGGGTGGGGGGCTTGTCATCTTCAACAAAGAAGATTACAACTCTAGGATGTTAAAAGTCCTAGATTCACCCGCATATGAGGCTTCCTCTTTAAATGAGATGTCTGGACAACACAATAGAATTAAAGGTTATTTTAGAGATCTGTTTATCGATGGCTTAATCGATATAGATACATTTAATTTTATTGACATCTCTTTTCCGAGGATCCCAATTATGTTTGGGATCCCGAAAATTCACAAAAATTTAGCTGATCCACCTATGCGGGCATTGATTGATGGTAGGAATTCAATCACCCACCCTTGTGCTAGAGTAATCGATCATATCATTTCTAAATACATTAAGCTTATTCCTCAGATATGCAAGGACTCATGGTCCTTTCTTCAATCTATAGACATGATTCCTTTCGATGTGACTTCCAACTTTTTAACAATAGATGTTGTAGATTTATACACATCTATCCCACATCAGGAGGCTATCGAATGGGTTGAACTAATGCTTTTAAAACTGGGAGCTGGTAAAGATGAGATTTCCGTTGTTACACAATTGTTAGACATTGTCTTATCTTCCAACTTCTTTATCTTTGATAAACATTACTATCTACAAAAAAGAGGGATTGCAATGGGTTCACCTTGCGGTGGCAGTGTCGCAAACTTAGTGGTTGCACACTGGGAGAACACTTGTCTTTTGAATAACACCATTTTTCAAAGTAGTATCAGATTTTACACTCGGTTTCTGGATGACGTATTCATCCTATTTGATGGTGATGAACAGCAGGCTAGTAACATGATTGAATATATGAACAGCTCTTCTACATTTTTAAAATTTACATACCACTTCTCTACTAGAGAAATTGATTATTTGGACATCAAACTTGTTAAAGATGTGGGCTATCAAGGCTACCTGTCTAGTATCTTTAGAAAAACAACGTACTGCAATAGCTTCCTCCATTTTGATAGTAACCACCCATGGAAACAGAGGAAGTCTATTGTGAAAGGACAACTGGTCATGTGTAACACCATTGAATCTTTTGAAACCGAGTGTTCAAACCTTAAGATCATGTTCTCTAACAGGGGGTACCCCATTGAATTCATTGATTGTTTAATCGAGGAAGTATCTCTTAAAAGAGAAAATGGATTTTATAAACCCCTTCTTACACAACGGAATGCTAATTTTTCTATTGTACAAAGGGTTGACCCAGATTCTTATACATTAGTGGTCAATAACCCTGAAGCTGTTACTGTGGATGTAGAACCAAGTACATCATTTGAAACCAGTAGGGCCGACTTTAAGTCCAGTCTGGTTATCACTTATAATAGGCATATTAATGCTATTTGCTCAATTATCAAGAAAAACTGGTTCTTTATTTTGAACAACCCACAGTTGATGGAAACTTTAGGTTTACAGCCAGCCTTTGTTTTCAAGAGGGGAAACAACTTAAAAGAACTACTTCAACCCAGGGAAAACCCTACTGATTTTTTCTTGAGACATAATGGTACTGCTATTTGTGGGATGTGCAATTTGTGTAGATTTTTAAAAGTAGGCAATTCATTCATGGTTAATGGTATTAAATACAACATTAATCATAAAATCACTTGTAACACTAAATCTGTGGTGTATCTTGCGTTTTGTAATTGTTGTTTATGTTGGTAAGACGGACCGTAGATTAAAGGACCGTCTTTACCAACATAATTACGCAATTAGAACTAAAAAAGGCGATAACGCACTTTCTAAACATATCATTAAACACACTGGACATAGTTTCTCCTACATGGGCATTGATAGTGTCAATGTAGGTATAAGAGGGGGCCCACAAGCCCTCTTACTTGAGATTAGAGAGTTAGAATGGCAGCTACGCCTAAACGCTTTTTCCTATCCAGGATTAAACGAAGCATGTAATATTTTGGCTGTGCTAAAATATAAAAGTTATTTGAGGTAATTTATAGATATATATATACTCTTTTTCACCTCAAGGTATACTGCTTTTAACTTTTTGCTGTGTATTCTTAATCAACACCTTAATTAGCGCCCTTGTAGGGTATTAATAAGAGGAGGCAATGTGCGGTATATAGCACTGTGTTTAAACTCTTCTTTCTTTTGTCTCTTTGAGAAATTTTTCATTAGTATTGGTGCCTGTAGAGCTTTAAGGAAATTGGTAATAATTCAAATTTGCAATAATTTAGATTACATTTTTTATTGACTCATCAAGAGTCGAGACGTGTTCACCATAAAGTTGATCTTGGTTTTTAATGGTTTTCTACCAATTTTTAATGTAATATACTCTTTCTTAAAAAGGTAGGGTATACATTTATTCTTTTTAGTAAAGTTGTTTTACTTGTTGTGTCACTGAAATACATTTGCACCGAAAATACTTATAAACGCATTGTGTTAGACAGCCACAATGAATTTGTTTCATTGGGTAGGGGTGCTATCCTATGTAAATGCGTACTTTTATTTACTTAGTAGTGATTGTAATAATCATAAAAAGGATTGGTGCTTGCTTTTTAAAAAAACAGATGTAAGTATTGAAGGAAATGACATCACTGTCTTTCCTTCTTGTTTAGTTTAAATCGAATCATGTTCTGGTTCTCATTGTCTGATGAAGCTTCTTTCGTGCAGGAAGCGAAAACGTTTCCAATATTAAATTACGTTTACATCCTATAACGAGGAAGTATCTGGTTTCTTGTGTTGTTACCAATTTGAACATTTTCTTGATACGTCCTAGTTTTGACTGGTTGTCCTGGTGCCGTACGCTATTTGTTTTTATCCCCTGAGAATCACAATTAAATTTAGCATTTAGAACAAAATATCTATCTCTAAATTTTATTACCTTAGTGACATTAATGAAATGACATTGGTGGCATCTGCCACATTTGCTCATCCCTATATGGCCCTTGACTGTTTTTTTAGGATTCTCGACCAAACTTTTCAAATTCAAGCCTCCTCTATATGTGAACTGGGGCACTTGACTAAAGACTCCTCTTAAACCATGATCATCTTGAATGAACCCCCAAGTTTTGGTGATGATTTCCTTAATATATTGAGAATCCAAAGAAAAAGTTGTCAAGAATCTAATGTCCTGTCTAGCACTAGGGAGCTGAGAGTGATTATTCTCTACCTCTAAGTGTAGTGGGAGGGGATTGATATCGTACCCTTTTGACACCAAGGGGGAGAAATGTCCTGTACGTCTTTTGTTAATTACTTCATCAAAGATCAATTCCGTGAAAGCCTGTGGGTTGCCCCTCTTATTGAACATAGACTTTAGGAATTCACATTCTGAGATAAAGTCTGCAAAGTTGGACACCATTCTTGCTGCCCTTACTGCCTGCCCCTTGACTACTGCTTTCTTTTGATGCAGCGGGTGGCAGCTTGAAAAATGCAATAATGCATTTGAATAGGTAGGCTTACGGAAAATGGTCGTCCTGAATCTAGTATTTACATGATCTTTTGAAAGGTGGATATCAAGATAATCGATTTCTTCATACCCTATTTGAAAGGTAAATTCTAAAAAGTTGGTAAATGTGATTTCATCTATAAATGTTTGAATTACAGATGCTTCACCTTTCCATATTAGGAACATGTCATCCTGGTATCTTGTGTACCAAGTAACATGTTCCCTGAATTTCAAATTTTTAAATAAAAATTCTTGTTCCCAATAAGCCATTACACTGTTAGCAAAACTACTTCCACAAGGGGCACCCATGGCTACCCCGCTTTTCTGTAAAAAGAACTTATTTTCAAAAAATAAGAAGTTGTTATTCAGGACCACCTCTAACAATGTTTCAATAACATCGATATCTTTGTTGTGAAGCCCCTTAAGTTGGAGGAACTCCCTAACCCATTCTACACCTAGTTGCCTGTGGGTACACATAAAGGTGCATGTACCTTATTAGCCATGATGCATTATTGTTGTTAGTACAAGTGACTGAATGTAGTCTGACATGCTGCATTTTGTTTGTGTTCCAGCTGTTTGTGTGTCTGCAGGCTGTGGCCCTGCAGACATTATCAACATGGAGAATGGCAGAGTGGAAATACATCGACCATTTCATAGCCAAGCTACAGCTTTATATGCACATTTACCAGGTGTGTATGCATGCAAGAGTGTGTGAGAGACACTGTCATCAGACAGTGTGACCTTGCATACATACCCCTTGTCACAGACAGGTAGTGTTCAGACATGTCACCTCAGTGTTATGTAGTACCACAGCTTCATACATGCAGAACAGGTTACTGGAGTACTGTCAGTAGGTCCCTCCCAAGCTTAGCCATTAGATTAACTGCAACAGATTCACCTGTCAGCACCTGTTGCCCCTGACATTTCTTTCACGTACACTCAACCCTGATGCAGTTGGTGAGGGCATGAATGGTACTGTGTATGACAGGTTTGTGGTATGTATTCCTGAGTTCACAGGGTGGAACAGGGAGACAAAATGGTATATCTTTTGCATACACACAGTAAAGACTGTCACAGGGAATATGCATACAGTAACACAAACACAGTTGACAATAGACAGATTAGTAAACCTACATATCCACTTTAATGTACTATAGTGCTAAATAGACATGACATGCCCCATATAGATTATATGCGTGGGACATAACCCACTACTTCTTACAACAGGTAATGTTGTGAATGCCTTCATGGATGGTGAGATAACCCACCAGAAATAGCAACTATAGTCATCTATTGCTCCTACACGTCTGGAAAGGTAATAGGGTAACATAGGTTCATAGGTTCATAGGTTCATACTAGGCTATCTGACCTAGGGCATTTATAAGCCTAGCCAGAGTGTGTTTGGCTTTTGCCACCCATTTTAAATGAATTTTGCTATGCCCTTTTTCGAGGTTAGTATACTGTGCCTCTGTCTAACACTGACACAGAAGTGATACCCGGGGTAAACCTATGATCTCCCATCCACTCATCAAGATTCCTCTTGAAGAGAGTCAATGAGGGACTCTGCCTAACCTGGACTGGGATTTTATTCCAGAGTGAAGGGAGCCTCTGGGATATGAATCTGTCCCTCCAGCATGTCCTATTTATTTCAGTGCTGAGGTTCAAGTCTCTCGAGTGCGTAGCTCAATGGGATTTGGATTTTCTGAGGTGCAGCATGTCCATTAATTTCGGGTTGGACATGGCTTTATACATCAGGCACAGATCGCCTCTGAGCAGGCGGTATGCCACTGAGTAGAGCTGGAGTTTCTTTAACCGGGCAGCATATGGCAACTGTTTGAGCCCTTTGATCCACTTGGTGAGGTACTTTTGAGGTCTTTCCAGTTGCTGCAGGTGTCTGGTAAGGTACATCCCAAAAGGGGCATTGTACTCAATTATGGGCCTGATGAGGGATGAGTAAAGAGGCATGATGACCTCCCCTGATCTAGATGTGAATCCCTTCATGATTAGGTGGGCTATATAAAATGTTTTTTCTAACCACTTTGGCCACGTGGTTTTCAAATGAGAGATTGCTATCAACTTGGGTCCCCAGGTCCCTAATTACTTCTTTCATACTTAATGGATTACCACCTATGTGGTAATTTGTGGGCACTTTGTTTTTGCCAAAGGGGATGACTATACACTTTTTGGCGTTTAGCTTGAGGCCATGTCTCTAGCAACAGTTATCTGTTTCTATGGGGCCCTTTTGTAGGATGCTTGTGTCAGCTGGAGAGTCTATTATGGCACCTAGTTTGCAGTCATCTGCGAACTTGGTCAGCCACAGTCCTTCCATGTTGGCCTGTACCTCCGAGAAATATATACCGAACAAGAGAGGTCCCAGGACTGAGCCTTGTGGGATGCCACTTGTAACTGGTTTGGAGTCTGACATGGCTCCAGCAATTCTAACCATGTGGGTTCTGTCCTTGAGCCAGTTTGCAACCCATCTAGTGACATAGGGGTTTATATTTAAGCTGGTGAGCTTATCTATAATGCCCGAGTGGGGTATTGTATCGAAGGCTTTTGCGAGGTCCAGGTAGGCTGTGTGGACCACCTTCCCCTCGTCAATGGCCTTGGTGATTGTTTAAAAGAAATCGACCAGGTTTAAGAGGCAGGATCTGCCCTTAACAAAGCCGAACTGGGTAGGATCCAGTGTCTGTAGGTCCCCAATATCTTTATTTATGAGGTCCATGATGATCCTTTCCATAGCTTTGCAGACCAAGCTAGTCAGGCTTATGGAGCGATAGTTTCCAGGATCCGTTGAGGCACCACCTTTGTGGAGAGGGACCACTGTTGCTGTACGCCATTCTTTGGGTACATATCCTGTAGTAAGGCTGAGATTGAACAGTAGTTTTATGTTTGGGTTTAGCTCTTCTTGGAGTTCATGTAGGACGCAGCCCGGGACACCGTCTGGTCCCATTGATGCTGTGTTTTTTGCTTTGGAGAGGGCGGCTCTTACCTGAGCATCTGAGATGTCAGGGGGGCAGCACTCTGCTGGGATAGATATTTGCCCTTTTGGTGGGGAGGGGGGTGGAGAAGTTTGCGCTGAACCTGTCAGCTAGGATGTTGGCAATATCTGTGGGTTCAGTGTATTTTTTGTCATTTTGGACTAATTCTGAGCATATCTGGGAATTCCCACCCAGGTTCGTAACATAACTAAAGAAAGCCTTGTGATTATCCTTAATGTCCTGTGCAATTTTTCTCTCGAAGCTGACCTTAGACGATTTTATGAGTGCCCGTAGTTTTTTGCTAATACTGATCAGAGATGCCTTCCCTTTTTGGGATTTTGCTCTATCATGTAGTAGCTTCTTCCTTCTATTGTTTAGTTTGTTTATGGCTGGGGTCCACCAGACAGGATGCCTGCCTTTGGAGGATTGGGTCTTCGTTTTATTTGGGATTGCATGATCCATGCATTCCTGAAGGTGTTCATAGAATGCGTTTATAAAGGATTCTGCGGTGTGGGCCGTATTTTCCACAGGCCCGGGGGCTTTGAAGGATTCCACCTCGGTTTTGAGGAGTGTGAAATTTGCTTTAGAGAAGTTTTTCACTGTGGTTTTCTGGGCAGGGGGTGGGGTCGGGATGTGAATATCCAGTGAGATTAGTTTATGGTCTGATCTTAGCAGTGAGGGATACACTTCTAGAGCCCCCATATTGGTGATGATCACGTCCAGTATGTTTTCCCCTCTTGTGGAAGTGGTAACAAGTTGTTCCATAGCATTTGAGTTTATAAATTCTAGGAACCTTTCCGCTAGGGTGTTGTAGCTAGAGTAATGCTCCCAGTCTATGTTTGGGTAGTTGAAGTCACCCAATATAATGGTGTTTGGAGAGACCTTCATATTTTCCAGTGTTCTCAGGAAGGCCGAGTGGGGTTCCTGGGTTGGGGAGGGTGGTCTTTAGCAGGCTATAAACTGGAAGGCAGTTTTACACACTGTTAGTTGCACATGGATAGTCTCTGATGCTTCATGCTGTGCCACCAACCTGGAGGTGTGGGTATCTTTGACGAATATTGATACTTCCCCTCCTTTTGTGGTTCGGTCCAAGTTTTGGGGCCGAAAAGCTTGGTATGAGGTATAACCTGGTAGTACTGGGGTGCTCTCGGGAGCCTTGAACCAGGTTTCTGTTACTGCACAGATATCGATGTTCTCCATGCTAAGGAGAGTTTCGAGTGTGTGCATCTTGAGGTTTAGATTTCTGGCGTTGAGTAGCATTACTCTTAGTTTCTTATCCTTTGTGATACCTATGGAGGTGGGTTTGTCTTTTGAGCCCTGCCTAAAAAAGGCACTATGGGGGTGGCAAGAGCCTTTGCCAATATCCGAAAGCCCAGGGATGACAGGTGCAAGTCATCCCTAGCGAAGCATCGTGGCTTATCGAGCATGTCATCCCAGGCTGACAGGCATTGGATCCCCTGTGAATGACATCAATACTTAAGACAGTTGTTGAAATTGATCATCTTGTCTTCATGTTGTGGCATCATTCTTGGTGAGGGTAAGATACTACTCAAGGTCAGGGTCATACCAGCCTGGGCTACATGCTCAGAGAGCTCCTCTATGTCTCTTTTCATGTAGTCCAGGGAGGTACATCTCAGGTCATTAACACCAGCATGGACAATGACTGTGTCATATTTGTACTTGCGTTGGAGTGACCTGAGTGCTTGTGTTATGTGGCGGATCCTAGCGCCCGACAGGCAGCTCACCGTGACCTTCTCCTTGTTCAGCCTGGTGAGCGGGATGTCAGTGTGCCTGATGATAGAGTCACCTATTACAAGTGTATCAGGTGTGTTGTTTAGCCTTAAGGGCTGTGACTGTTTGGCACACTGGCTTTGTGAGCTATGTGTTGCACGTGTTTTGTTTTGGGGTAGCGGTTGCTTGGGTGTCTGCTTTGGAGGTCTCTGCTGCTTAGGCAGATTTTTTTTTAGAGCCTCCGAGTATGTTTTTGTGTGTTTATGTGTTTGGTTTGCTGTCATGGTAGGTCTATGTGAGACTGGAATTGTAGTGAGTGTGGTTTCCTTCTCCTCCTGACAGGTTACACCAGTACTGAGTTGAGAGAGCTTAGCCTCCAGTTTGGCTATATGGTTTGCATCTCTCACATGTGTTGGAATTTGTTGGGAGGAGGAGAGGGTTGTCTGTGTACATGAGGCAGCTGTAACATTGCCTCAAGAGTCCCAGATTCACCAGCTGGACTGGAGAGGAGATTGACAACTGACCTTTGGACATGCTAGAATAGTATTGGGAATTCCTTTATAATTGAAAAAAGGGCCAATGGGGAACAAGGTACTCAAGGGGAGTTTGTGAGGGTGTAGTGCTTTTAATTTTTTAGTGCTGACTTATATGATCGCTTTAGTGAGCAAGTGCCAGGCTTTAGAGTAGGAATAGGGTGTTTATTATGAGAACTAGATCAGTTCTAAGGGGAAAAGTGAAGAGCAGACTTTGTGGAGCCGAGAATGATTTAAACCCAATTCAGAGGAGCTGCCCGATGCTGCGCTATGCGCAAAATCGTGCAAAGCCATGCCAAAGCGCGTTTTATACAGGGGGACTTGAAAGAGCTAGAAATTGGCCCAAAATGGCCAATAGACTACCAAATTCTTGTGCTGGGAACACTCCTCCAGGGATAGATAGGCTGTTCTAAGCTCCCCACTGCCACTGGTGAACAAAGAAGCCTCCCTTTATCCAAGAAAGGAAATGGGCAACACAGGAACTTTCCAAAAGTCCAGAATACAGCAAAGCCTGTATTTGGACTACTCTAGGTCATGAAAGACGGGAAACAAGGATAATTTTTTTGTTTTTTGCAAAAACAGCAGGAAAATGCAATAAATATGTAACACAGGCTAGCGCACTTGAGTGTGTAGCCTCAACAGGTAAATGCAACAAACAGGACAAACTTTAAAAGTGCAGGTGCAAAAACAACTTTAAACAGTTTAAAACAGTTCAAGAAGCAGAAATACTTGCAGTTTAGATAGATCGGACAGTCGCCCAGGTAGTAGCAGGAAAAAAAAACACTTTTATCAGGTTAGCAGTCACTCTTTTAGCCTCCCTGCTGCTAGCACCACTCTGCAGGACCACAAGGAGCTTGGCTGAGTAGTAACAAGTGCAAAAACCGTGCCAAAGGGGGTTTTATACAGGGGGACTTAAAAGAGCTAGAAATTGGCCCAAAACGGCCAATAGAATACCAGATTCTTGTGCTGGGAACACTCCTCCAGGGATAGATAGGCTGCTCTAAGCTCCACACTGCCACTGGTGAACAAAGAAGCCTCCCTTTATCCAAGAAAGGAAATGGGCAACACAGGAACATTCCAAAAGTCCAGAATACAGCAAAGCCTGTATTTGGACTACTCTAGGTCAGGAAAGACAGGAAACAAGGATAATTTTTTTTTTTTTGAAACAAATAGCAGGAAAATGCAATAAATATGTAACACAGGCTAGCGCACTTGAGTGTGTAGCCTCAACAGGCAAATGCAACAAACAGGACAAACTTTAAATTACAAGTGCAAAAGCGTGCTAAAGCTGGCTTTAAAGCAGGGGGTTACAGAGAGATAGGAAATGGCCCAAAATGGCCAATAAGCTACAAGTCACTGGGCTGGACTGGGCATACATTGTATCAGCATGATGTTTCAGTCAGGTATGATATCTGATGCTGGCATGTGTGTCACTACACTAACTGTGACCTATTTGGCAACAATATCACATACATGGCCATTGTCAGGGGACACAGACCACATATAGGTTGCAAACATCTGGATATTCCAAAGACATCTGTACAGATGATTGGTATGGCCTGTACAATGGTTTAACATGCTGCATGTGAGGCAGATGCCATTAACACGCTAGATGCTATATAAAGTAATGCCATCAGAAGGTTCATAGGTTCATAGGTTCATACTAGGCTATCTGCCCTAGGGCATTTATAAGCCTAGCCAGAATGTTTTTGGCTTTCGCCACCCATTTTAAATTTATTTTGCTATGCCATTTTTCAAGGTTAGTATACTGTGCCTCTGTCTAACAGTGACACAGAAGTGATACCCGGGATAAACCTACGATCTCCCATCCACTCATCAAGATTCCTCTTGAAGAGAGTCAATGAGGGACTCTGCCTAACCTGGACTGGGATTTTATTCCAGAGTGAAGGGAGCCTCTGGGTTATGAATCTGTCCCTCCAGCATGTCCTATTTATTTCAGTGCTGAGGTTCAAGTCTCTCGAGCATGTAGCTCGATGGGATTTGGATTTTCTGAGGTGCAGCATGTCCATTAATTCCGGGTTGGACATGGCTTTATACATCAGGAACAGATCGCCTCTGAACAGGCGGTATGCCACTGAGTAGAGCTGGAGTTTCTTTAACCGGGCAGCATATGGCATCTGTTTGAGCCCTTTGATCCTCTTGGTGAGGTACTTTTGGGGTCTTTCCAGTTGCTGCAGGTGTCTGGTAAGGTACATCCCAAAAGGGGCATTGTACTCAATTATGGGCCTGATGAGGGATGAGTAAAGAGGCACGATGACCTCCCTGATCTAGATGTGAATCCTTCATGATTAGGTGGGCTATATAAAATGTTTTTCTAACCACTTTGGCCACTTGGTTGTCAAATGAGAGATTGCTATCAACTTGGGTCCCCAAGTCCCTAATTACTTCTGTACTTAATGGATTACCACCTACGTGGTAATTTGTGGGCACTTTGTTTTTGCCAAAGGGGATGACTATACACTTTTTGGCATTTAGCTTGAGGCCATGGCTCTGGCACCAGTTGTCTGTTTCTATGAGGCCCTTTTGGAGGATGCTTGTGTCGGCTGGAGAGTCGATTATGGCACCAGTTTGCAGTCATCTGTGAACTTGGTCAGCCACAGTCCTTCCATGTTGGCCTGTACCTCTGAGAAATATATACCGAACAAGAGAGGTCCTAGGACTGAGCCCTGTGGGACACCACTTGTAACTGGTTTGGAGTCTGACATGGCTCCAGCAATTCTAACCATGTGGGTTCTGTCTTTGAGCCAGTTTGCAATCCATCTAGTGACATAGGGGTTTATATTTAAGCTGGTGAGCTTATCTATAATGCCCGAATGGGGTATTGTATCGAAGGCTTTTGCGAGGTCCAGGTAGGCTGTGTGGACCACCTTCCCCTCGTCAATGGCCTTGGTGACTGTTTCAAAGAAATCAACCAGGTTTAAGAGGCAGGATCTGTGTGGATAGTACACACATCAAAATGGTATAATCCACACAGGATATGATTTCCACCCAAACACCCACAAACACAGTTGCCAGTATTAAGATTAGAACCCTATTTAGTTATTTCTACTATAGTGTTACACAGTTATCAGAAGCTCCATTTAGCTTATATGATTTCACCTTGTCCCAAGGTACTTCTAAGGTGAATGACATCACCAGACCACACACACACACACACACACACACACACACACACACACACACACACACACACGCGCACACACGCACACACGCACACACACACACACACACACACACACACACACACACACACACACACACACACACACACACACTTGCTAGTATTGAGATTAGAACCCATGCCTATCTAGTTATTTGTACTATAGTATTACACAGTTATCGCATGTGCTACAGAGCTTACTGGGCTGACAACTGGCCATCAGGAGGACTGATAAAGTAGGGGACTGAGTGGGAAGCTTATCAAAATACATCTTCCTACAAACATACACACGCACACGATTATACCCCACACATACATATTTTCTGGATCTGAGAGAACCTCTGCCTATCTAGGTATTTGTACTATACTGTTACGCAGTTATCACATGTGCTACAGAGCTTACTGGGCTGACAACTGGCCAAAGGTGCTGATAAGAAAAATGAGATCAGCAGGACTGATAAAGTCAGTCACTTGGATGTGTTGTGGGTGGGAATGGCCTAAAACGTTTTCACCTACAAACAAACACACACTCCCTCACTTTCACACACACACACACACACACACACACACACACACACACACACACACACACACACACACACACACACACACAGTTACCAGTATTGAGATTAGAGTCCCTACCTATCTAGTTATTTGTACTATAGTCTTACCCAGTTATTGCACATGCTGGAGAGCTTATAGGGGTGATAGGTGTCCAATGGTACTTCTAAGGTGAACGACAGCAGCAGATCTTGTGAAGTAGGGCAATGTGAAGTGTACTGAGTGGGAACAATGTCCTAATACTTAGACCTATGGACACACACACACACACACACACACACACACACACACACACACACACACACACACACACACACACACACACACACACACACACACATATGCAGGTGATATGATATTATAACCCCAACCTCAGTACTCTTATACAATGGGGCTCACCTTTTATGCTGGCATGTGCAACTGTTTACAACTGGTATGCCACTGTCCACAGCAGGACATCACTGTATGCCATTCAGGGTATCCATGTGTTGACACACTCTGTCTGTGTACCCCTGTGTGTGTGTCTCTTTCTCTCTATCACTGTCTGTCTCTCACTTCCCCACATCTATGTGTGTGTATGCTTGACATATATTGTTATCTACTGCCCATATATATGTCTGTATATCACATGCAACAGATGCAGATATATCACATATGGGCCAGCCACAGCTAGCTGAGTGTAATCCTGTCTGATGTGTGTGTGTAGGAACAGTTAAGGTGTACATAGCTGTCTGTATGCACAGACATCTATACACAATACAGTCATATAGTCCGATGTGGGTTCTAACATGTCCTGTGATTCTCTAAGTGTAGGAGCATGCCCAATGTGAACTTCTATAGTTTGAGTAGGACTCCTTTCAAGAGATAATTGTACTGTGGTCCAGTGTTATGTGTGCTACAGTCATACCTCTCAGGAGTACAAAGGACTTTCCTCGGGGTACTGGGTTAGATTAGCTGACATTTTCTGACATATCTGTAGTCTGACACTGCAATGTATTGTGTCATTACCAAGTGGCAGACATCCTCAGATCATCACAATGCTTTACCAGAAGAATACTAGCTGTATGATGCGTAGATCAATATTATGAGGCCAGCTATGTACATTTTTGCCCAACAAGGCCAGTTGGGAGGTGTGGCTACAGCCAGATGAGTGAGGATGTGCTGTGTAAATCTTTCTAACCTGAGATGTCATATCCTGGTATGGCCATACCTCTCAACTGTACATTTTTTGGCAGATTGTCCAGGTGTTTGGCTAGAGGTTTCATCAATTAAACTTGTGTTTTTATGGCAAGTTAGTTACATATAATTGAAGAGTGATGTTACAAAATAATGACAGAAATTACTGTTTCAGACAACATAACCTTCAGACAATTCCCGCTACTGCAAACCCCTCACCCTACCAACTTTCTCAGTATGTAAGGGTGATATTTAAAACATATGCCTATCATTGTGCCTTTGTTCCACTTTTATTTCTGCTCTTGTCCAGACGTCTTGCTGTCAGAGGTTGGGAGTTATGGGTATAGGTACAGAGTGCATTCTACTCTGCAAGCATGTCTATTATTATGTAAAAGAAAACATAAAAAACCCCAGAATTATTGAAAATGACCAATGGCAATTGTACCAAAACCACTATATTCACAAAAGCCTTAACACTTCGGCTACACAGCCTTCAAGAAGTCCATTATATGTGTAGTATATTCCACATAGCACTGTGACTTCCAGGTATGTCAGTGGCAGAGCAGTAGGTGTAGCTGACATGCATAATAGTTGGCACTGCAGTTATCTGCACATGGCCCTGTCAAAGACAGCACTGTACCTAGGGCACTACGAGACGACAACCAGGAGAATGTGCTGGTCAGATCCTGACAGTATTAACCACACATACACATAGCTCATTGACCCCTGCATATTGTGGACAAGCAACATGTTTTCATGTGTATTGAGACAGCCCTGCCAATGTGTGCTATGCTGCTATTTCCCTACAAACATACATGTTACTGAATTTCTGTGGGTATATGGGGGGACACACCTGTCAACTGTACACATTTGTACAGACAGTGCTGATATTTGATTTAAATTGTGGTTCCATATACCATACTATTGTGTCCTGTCTTGGGGACTAGAGGCATATCAGTAAAGACCACAGGTCAGATTGTAGTGGCATACATTTGAGTTTCAAACTTCTTAGCCTTCATAGCCTTACTGCAACTGTGAGACCTGCTGTGCTATCACTTCTCTCTGGTTTTCTACAGCTGATTTGCTGTATGGGTCTGAGTGGTGGGTATGGGACCCCCACACTGACCCCCAGTTACTTGGCCTCACACATATCCTGCAGTGGGATTCGCAACCTTGGGTACTACTGCATAGTGTGGGGAGGCCAGTATTGGGCAGACATTTCCTGGTGTCCCACATAGCTGTCAGTTTTCTGCTGCTATCACAGTAGGCCACCCTATTCCCTTGCATGCATGAAGCAATACCATACATATGCTAACAGAACATACTGATACATTCATTTATTGTTAAGATGATTAACTTACCTTGTGCCTGCAGCAGTTGTGTGGATAGTGCTTGAGGGCTGCCTATGTTAGATGCACACAGTACACTGCCTATACATGGTAAGTTATAAGCAGTGTGATTTGTGTGTGTCATCCATTTTTACTGTGTGTGTTAGTAGAGAGAAGTGTCAGTCCCTGGGTGCCTACAGTGTCAGTGTGTGTGCTATGCATTGCCTCTTTGCCAAGGCCAGGCCATACTGGGCATGCCTCCTTCTGTCAACAGGGGCTGGTTCAGGGGGTTCCTCGTCTGAGACCCTCTGTGCCTGTGGGGACCTTGGCAATAGTGGCGGGGGCTGTGTGGCCCTTCCTCATGCTGTTCCTGCTGCAGCTGTTTCTACAGGATCATATTGTGTAGCATGGCACATACTATGAACATGTGTGCACATGTGACTGGAGAGTACTGCAAGGCTCCACCAGATATGTCCAGGCAGCGGGAACATGACTTGAGCATCCCAAACACATGCTCTATAATGATCCTGGTTTGTGCGTGTGCCTCATTATGGCATTCTTGAATGGGTGTGTGTGCATTTCTGATGGGTGTCATCCACAGCTAGAATGTATAGCCAGCATCCCCCACCAGCTGGCCATATGGGATGTCCCCCCTGGCAAATCCCTGATACAGCTGTGAGGAATGCCAGATGTGGGAGCCGTGATAGCTTCCAGGGCTGCCAGCATCCACATTCATGATAATGCCTTGGGCATTGCACATAACCTGGCAGTTGATGGAGGGGAAGCCCTAGCAGTTTATGTAGACCCTACCCTGTTCACTGGGTGGTGCTTTGATGTGGATGTGCATGCAGTCTATAGCACTCAACTATACTCAACTCCAAAATATGTCCTTGTCAAGCCCCTACTTAAGCTCCCCACAACCCTACTATATACCTTTTCAGTCCCTCCACATACAGCTAAGTACTCCACTATTGTGGATACTTATTAAACTCTACAATCAATACTGTTGGACTTGACTCTTTTTGTAAATATGTAAATATATTTTTTAGTCTGTAAAAATATTGATATGTACATATCATGTGTTTTGCAATTCTGCTTTGTCTAGCTAACATTGTTGTATAACTGATTTTGACCATAGTTTTGACCCATATGTTTGATTCTTTGTAAACTGTTTTTTTTTTTTTTTGGAGCTTTTCTCCTTAGGTCTCCACTGAAAATGGGCCACAAGCCTAGCTGGGCCAACCCGGTTAACAAATGTCAATAAATAAATAAATAGCACGCAGTACCTTTGGGTATTCAGCTACACGGTGGAAGAGACGCATATTTCTGGTCAACTCCTCACAGGTGTGGGGGAAGTATATGTGCTCACCAGCATGTGGTAGCATGGCATCCAGAAACTGGTGGAGTATTCTGGATGCAGATGCCTGTGAGACCCCCATGTTCCCAGTAGGTCTTTGGAAAGTACCAGTAGCTAGTATTCTTAAGGCTACACATACCTTAGTATCCACTGGGATGGGTTCCCCTCTGTTTGCTCTGGCTCTGAGGTGAAGCTGGCACAGTTCAACAAGTTTCTGTATTATGTCCCTATCCAACCTGTAATGCTCTACTATCTGCAGATCATGTAGTCCCTGGTAGGTTACCCTGGGTCGGAACACTCTTCTCCTCCTCAGTCCGGCATGGTTATCAGGATTATCTTCCTCACCACCATCAGCCTCCAGCACATACTGATGTATCAAAGCGATAGAAGCCCCTAGCATTTTGTCAGTTAAAATTCCCAGATTTACTCCAAAGATGCAGAGTTTGTGGGAAAAACGAGACTGAGGGGTGTTTGCATACTTTATACTGGTGTACTGCAACTGCTGCCTGTGTGATTGGCTGAGTATGATACATTCCAGCTGCCAGCTATATTACTAATAGCTTTGAATTGGCCACTGTGAGTGGTAGAGGCATTAGTGGTAACTTGTACATGATTGCCTTTATTCTGCTGATGCCCTTTTTTCATTTTTCAGTTACATCTCCTCCCATTTTCACCTATGCAGCCACCTGCTAGCTATATCATTGAGTACTTTGAATGATCCATTGTGAGTTGCAAAATTCCATATTAGTGATTTGTACTGCATTTCCTTTCTTCTGCTAGTTCCTTTTTTTTCCTATTTCCATCCTGATTAAGCCCCTAGGCGCTCCACGCAAATGCATTTATCTAAAGAAAACATTGCGAAATGGCCCTGCCCTGGAAGCGAACATGCTTACCCGTTCTTGACTCAGTTAAGCATAGCTAAGCTGCCTATGACAAACCCCCTCGCGTAGCTGTTCTTAGCTGAGTGCAAACATGGGCTGCGGACCTTCAATGTGCTTACAGCAAGCATGACACCCCCCCCTTTTCATGTCAGCTGCTTCTCCTGCCTACATGATCCTGTTCTAGCACCTACATGGTTAGGTGCAGTTTGACACTTAGAATATTTTTGTGATTCAGTAAATTTCCCCTCATTTGCATACCCCCACTTAGTCCCTAGGTACTGCACTACACCAGAGCCTTTTCCCTTAGCAACCACTGTTCCCTGGTATTGTTTTGATTCTGCATGCTATAGACTATAATGGTAAAATGCAGATTTCCCTTAAAATTGTGTTTTCACATTTTTTTTTTCGGCACAATCCCATTTGTGCACCGCTGCCATATGCATAAATGGCCCGAGATCTGCCCAAAAAAAACTTTTATTTTTAAAAAAATTAAACATTTTTCCATGCCAATGGCCATATATTTGGCCATTGGCATGTCTAAAGATCATAATACATACTTTTATTTGAGCTGTCATGCCTCTGTTTTGTTTTTTGCAGAAATGTATTTGGCTAGTAGCCAAATACATTTCTGCTACTAACACTATTCTTGCACGGATGCCTGCCTGCTTTTGAATTGCTAATTCACCTAATTTGCATGGTTTTCACCAGCAAATGAGGTAATTAGCATTATGCAGTGGTGTCCATGCAGGAATAGTGTAGGCAGGCTCATGCACTTCAGAACATGAGGGAAAGGTGGTTCACACAGCCTATCTAGATCTCACCAAGGCATTTGACACCATCCCCCACTCTGGAATTATAGATAAACTCACTAAACTTGGTATAAATCCCTATGTCACAAGATAGGTTGCCAAATGGCTTACTGACAGAACCCACACTGTGAAAGTTGCAGACTCTAAATCTGACTTCAGATCAGTGACAAGTGGAGTACCACAGGGTTCAGTCCAGGGTCCTCTCCTGTTTGGTATCTACTTCTATGAAGTACAGACTAACACAGAAGGTCTTTGGCTAACTAAGTTCACAGATGACTGCAAACTAGGAGCCATAATTGAAACTCCTAATGATGTGGACATCCTACAAAATGGCCTCACTGAAACAGATGCCTAGTGTCAAAGCCATGGCCTCAAGCTCAATGCCAAAAAGTGCATTGTCATCCCCTTTGGTAAAAACTCTGTACCTATGAACTACCACATAGGCGGTAGTCCACTTAACAACAAAAGTGTGATAAGAGACCTTGGGACACAGGTGGACAGTAGTCTCTCCTTTGATGATCACATCGCCACAGTGGTCAGGAAATCCTTCTACATAGCACACCTCATCACAAAAGGTTTCTCATCCAGAAAAAAGAGATCATTGTTCCCCTCTACTCATCACTCATTAGACCCATTATAGAGTACAATGCCCCTTTTGGTATGTACCTCACAAGACATCTACAGAAATACCTCACAAAAAGGATTACTGGCCTCAAACAGATGCCCTATGCAGACAGTCTCAAAAAACTCCAGCTTCATTCCGTCAGAGGCGATCTCTGCCTAATATACAAAGCTATGTCAACCCCAGAGCTGTTGGACAAGCTCCACTTAAAGAAATCCCAATCCCTCCAAGCTACACGCTCTAGGGACCCAAACCTTGTCACCACAATAAACAGAACATGCTGGAGTGATAGATTCCTGTCCCAGAGACTTCCCATACTCTGGAACAGACTACCTATCTATGTCAAACAGAGCTCCTCATTAGCACTCTTCAAGAAAAATCTTGATGATTGGATGGGAAATAGGAAATTCACCCTGAGGATCACTTCTGTGACTCTGCTTGACAGAAGCACAGGGAAATAATTTTCTTGGGTGGCAAAAGCCAAGACACCTTTTTGGCTAGGCTTATATAGGCCCTAGAGCCAATAGCCTAGTACCTACCTATGAGCCTATGAACAGTAGTTTACTGGATAACTCAGTGGCCATATTCCATACAGGAATGACTACACTGTTCCTGCACAGAGATTTCAGTTTATTGAATCCCACTGAGTAACTGTTCCATTTGTAGTATTTTGTAAACAACTTACAATATTTCAGCAACCACTCAAGTTATGCACATATTGTCAGCAGCATTTTATTCATCTAGCTGACAGCATTCATATGAGGCTAAGGAGTTTTGTCTGTATTACTTGGTTTTTGAGATATTTAGAAAAGTGTGAAAATTATATCCATGTAAATTGCTATCATAAAAACAACGATTAACATCTATTTACCTGCACTAGACAGTGTTCAAATATTAATGCATTTGAGATTGCCATTGTGTAAGCTTTAAGATGAAACCTTTTAAAACATTGTACATAGCATGGCTTTCGAATTATTGATGCAGATGTGAGCAAGCAATATTTGACGCCTGGAGGTGTCAGTAGGAGTCAACTGCAGATGCACCTGGAGGCATCACGTGGATATAATGAGATAATGGATGACCAAAATGACTGTGGATTGGAGCTGTAAGTGTTTTAGAAATTATTAGTTTATTTTATCATTCATAAGTTCATAGGTTCATAGGTGTTTACTAGGTAAATGCCCATAAGGGCCTTTTTTAAGCTTAGCCATGCATCCCAAATCACTGAAAGTTCTGACACCCTTGATAAGTGTAAGCAGTGGCAAGGGAGATGAAACATTTACAAGCAGATGCCTGGGAGATGAACCATTTACAGGCTGCCTGTGTCCATTAGAGACATAGATGCCAAACCATTGATGATTTTTTTGTTTTCCGTCCAATTGTCCAAGTTACACTTGAATTATGATAGGTAGGAACTCTGCTTCACATGGATGGGAATCCTGTTCAAGAGATGGAGTAATCTCTGGGATACATACCTGTCTCTCCAGCAGGTCCTCTTTATATCACAGGCAAGATTTAAGTCTTCAGAAGTGGTAATTCTGATGCTGTTTGTTTTGTGGATATGCAGAGGTCCAGCAGAGTGGGGTCTAACAATGCCCTCTATGCCAGGCATAGATCAACCCTCAACAGTCTGTAAAAAACAAAATACAGGAATAGGGCCTTGAGGCTGTCTGCATAGGACATGTTACTTACGCCCTGTATTCTTTTAGTGAGGAACCTTTGTGGATGTTCCAATTGTTGGATCCATCTGGTTAGGTAAATACAAAACGGGGCATTGTACTCAATGATAGGACTGAAAAATGCCGAATAAAGGGGAACAAGTACTTCCTTGGACCTAGCTGCCATATCTTTGTTTATAGGTTTTGCAACATAGAATGATTTCCTCACTACTATAGACATGCAATGGTCAAAGGCTAAATTTCTGTCTATGTGTGTCCCTAAGTCCATGACTACTGGTTCAGATCTAAGGGGTGCATTGTCAATATGATAGTTGCCAGGGGTGGATGACTTTCTAAGGGATACTATTATGCACTTCTTGTATTTAGTTTTAGTCCATGGCTCTCACACCATTGTATGTCTGTGTCAGCCCTTCCTGAAAAGCATTTGTGTCATTGTGGGATTGAATGACAGCTCCTAATTTGCAATCATCTGCAAGTTTGGTTAGCCAGAGGCCATTGACATTGGCCTTGACTTCAGAAAAGTAAATTCCAAAAAGGAGTGATCCCAGGACCAATCCCTGAGAGTCTTCATGTATGACTGGCCACGTTGTAGAGGTGGACTTCCCAGTTCTAACTTCCTGGGTCCTGTTTGTGAGCCACTTGGCTATCCACCGGGTGACATAAAGGTTTATACCTAACCTCTTGAGTTTGTTAACAATGCCCAAGTGGGGTACTGTGTCAAATGCCTTCACCAGGTCAAGGTAGGTGATGTGAACCATTTTGCCATCATCCATTGCTTTAGTGACCTTTTCAATGAAGTCTACCAGGTTGAGTAAGCATAACCTGCATTTGATGAAACCAAATTGAGCTCGGTTAAGATGAGTTTTTTAGAATTATTCCAGAGATGTTTATAAGACTGAAATGAGTATTGATTTGTATGTGTGTGCCACATTTTATAATCTTTATCTCTTTGTTCCATGATGTGCCTTGTTTCTGACTTGAGCCAAACAGCAGGATTAATTTGGGCCTAATCTTTCTGATTAGAGCTATAGAGGTAAGAATTTTAACAAGTAAAAAAAACTGAGTCTATGACTGAATCATCTAGCAGCAGATGTTTGAGTGGTCACCAGTTACAGTGTGAGGTTAAGAGATGATTGAGGTAAGGCCAGAAGTTTTGACATTTTAGACATAGTTATATTGAATAGGTCAAAGTAGGCAGTATGAACCATTTTGCCCTCATCCATTGTTTTGGCTACTGGGAAGGGTGGAGTGCTGAATATTTAATGTGCATCTGAGAGATCCTATTTCTGTTATTGTTTCTAAGGAGTTGGTTAAAATCTAATCCAGACTGCTGTAGTTTTGCTTTTTTTTTTTTTTTGGAATTTCATTGGTAATGAAATTAGTTGAATGAAGCCACAGAGGTTGATGGTGGAGGTTATGGAGCTGAGTTTAGTAGCATTCAAATCATTATTGATATCACCCAGTATGAGTGCTTCATGAATGGTGTTAGTTTTGTGCCAGGAAAATATATTTTCTCGTATAGATTTATTACTGTTGAGAGGAATGTATAGAGACTAGGCATAGTCATTTTTGCTGGTTTAATTGTAAGAGACTGACTGGTTATTCTGCATTAGCAAAGACAGGTAATTTATGAGGTAAGGTGTGAAAGTGGGTAAAGTATAACTGCGTATATTTGGCTCGTGCAATTACATCAACTGATGATATATCCAGGGGAGAAAAGTTTTGCCTTTAATGTGTGGTTTTAGCCAAGTCTAAGAGGTAGTTATGAGGTTGGGAGAATACAAATTACCTGGGCATGGAATTCAGTGATATTGTTATAAATTCTAAGGATGTTGATACTAAAACTAGAGATTGCGGAGCTGTAGGAACACAGTTTTATGGAAGGGGTATTGCTTTGGGGTGATGCAGAGGTGGAGTTAGTGGTTAGAACATAGGGGCCAGGGTTGGGGTGTATGTGTCTGGATGTTTACAGCATAAAGGCAGAATGATTTGAAAGGAGGATGAGAGAAAAGTTGAAGAATGTCTATTAATAATTTTGCATCTTTATGAGGAATCTGCTGTACTTTAAAATGGATGAGTATAGATTTATAGTGGAAGGATGGACTTATGCTTCCTAAGATGTGTCGTATCCATGTTGAATAATATTGGGGAAATGGATTAGAAGTTCTAAGTTTGAGAGGTATTGTAACAGGAGAAATGTGAGAGAGGATGGACAGAGGTTTGGTAAGAAGAAGTTTTAAACAAACAGTGGGCGTGTCAGTAATGTCAGAGAGAATGGAGAGAAATGTGTTATGTTGTATGCATGTGCAGGCAGTTGGGAAATTTCTGTGAATAAGTAGGTATATGTAAGGACATGCTTTGTGTTATAGAATTCTTTGTTATATGTAGTTAAATATGTATATATTTCTAGATAATGGCAGAATGAGTTACTATTTTGATACAATATGTATTTTAGAATGTTTTGTCAACAGCTGAAATATTAGCAGAATGTTTCAGTGTCCTGGTAGAGTGACTGTATCTGAGGTTTGTATCTTTAAGAGGCGGGTGTTATTGAGAAACTAGTAGGTGGAGATAAGAATAGATAATACTAATGACATAACTGTGGCTGTAGAACTGAGATAGTATGGGAGTAAAGCAAGTGAGAAATGCTTTGCAGCAGTGGGAGATCATCACTTTGGGCATGGAAAGAGTGACGCAACAAAATCAATGTAGGCAGCAGTCACTCAAAGATAAATAGAAGGAACAAAATAACCTATTTACATCCAACCAAAACCTATGGATATTATAGATAAAACAAAGAAAAAGGACTTATATTGTGGTTATAACTAGCAACTTGATGCTTGCTTTAGAAAAGCAATGCATTCTGTGAAACTAATGAGCCTATGAACTTGATTTAGTATTGGTGGGGGGTGGCAGCGTATGTATAAGCATAAAAATCACTACATCCTGCATTAAATGCAGAGCATCACTTGTACGGGTGATTAATTATGACAACACCAGAGAACTCAATTGTACTAGCCGCAAGTATATGACTGGGAGAATTAAATGCAAGATTATAAGTGCTTGCTTTTAGAAAGAAGTAAGTAATGTGCCCTTTTTATGTGCAGTTTGCAGGTTAAAACTCTCAAAAGGCCTCTATTGGGCAAAGACATGGCTCCTTATTTAAATGTCAGCATTCTAAGTGCAGAGTGCCAACAAGCTGAAGTAAAAAATAATGACAGCACAGGAGAAGAATGAATGTTGAAAATTGGTCTTCTCCTTTAAACTTCTTTTTGCTGGGGAGGCAAGAACCCTGTGCACCCACTAATATAGGGGGCAAGCCTCTCACACCTCCAACTCTGAGACAGCCATGCCTTGGAGAAAAGAGAATATTCTGAGAAATGGCACCTCGGACTTAACATATGTAATTTTGTTCATTCGACTATTCAGTCTCCGTATTTTGGGACTTGCTTTATTAGGTCCTGAGATATCAATTCATTACCCAAAGGAAGAGATGCTTTGTTTTGTATTCAGGACTCCTGAGTTGGTACTAATTTTAGAATTCCCTGGAGGATTCTAGGGCACAGAGATGCTTTGATTGTATTAATGAATCCCATGTTAGCACTAATTTCACTACACAGGCTATACAGAGACTAGAGTGGCCCTTGTAAGTTTGAAAATGGCTCAGATATATGACATTTACTTTCAACATGAACAAACCCACAAGATTGTGATTGCTGCTTTCTTGACATTTCATTTTAAAGAGTCTCCAGTAAATGCATCTGTTTCAGACAGTGCGCAGCCTTGGTGCTTCAGCTTAGAGCATGCTGTGTTGCCACCTTCACTACATCCACAGGTAGGTTCATGTTACTTCTCACTCCCTTGTTGTCAAGGTGCTTCAAGAGTCTCCATCTGTCTGACAAAAGTCCCTGTCTAGGTGTGGCAATGTTTCTGAGGTTATTGACTTCAAGTCCTTCTTACAATAAAGGCTTTTCACTTGTCTCACATTACCTTACTTAAAAGAATACTGTCTTACATAAATTTGAAGAATCAGACTTTTCTTCTTAAAATAAAATCATATATGCTCAAATCCAAAAGTTATACAACTTTCTCTATGTTTTGGAAAATATACACTTCCAAGTTTCTGCATGTGGCAATCCACACTCCAGACAAAATAATGAAGATAACTAAACAAAGTAACAATTTTTCATGATGAAAATTCAAAAATATGTAGAAAGCTGTTTGGAAACATATTTGTAGAGTGCCATTTTGTTAAACAATATTCAGGAGTTATTCAATCATTTTTCCAAGCACTAATGGCAGACAGCCTTATTTTAGTATTATTTTACACACTACTCCTTTATCTGAGTATTAAAGTAGTAATCCGTGTCCTCTTTTGTAGTCTAAACTGACTATAACAAGAAAGATAATCCTGGAAATTCAATAAACTCCATGTAGGCTTAGCAGGAAGCCTACATAGATTTTACATGTTTACTCAGTGAGTAGCAATGCTAATTGCATATGGATGCCATACACTGCGTTTAAACATTAGCAAGTGCAGTTTCATTGACAACTGTGATGCCAGCAAAGAAACCACGTAAAGCAACACAGACAGCAGTCATGTAAACCTGTTTACCTATGGGCAAACTAGGTCTGCAGGATTGCGCTGAAAGCCAGAATGATTACTACGTTTATTAATAAAGCAATGCATATAGTCCCAACACATTAAATAAAAGTATATACAGTGCATAGTATTGTGGAAACCTGCTTCGGGCACACTGAACAAAAGTTGTATAAATGTTCAGTAAGGGTACATAGAGTGCATTATAAATAAATAATCAGGGGAAGTGTGTGTATTGAAAAGGGATACACAGATGAATTGTAGGAATGAACACAGGGAAAGAAGACAGGTGAAACATGGCAATGTACAGCGGATGAGGACACATCAGTGAAAACAGTTGTAGCATGAACAGTAATCACATATTGATATAATACAGAATGGATTGCAGAGTTATTATATCTTATGTGACTATCACACGAGGTGAAATATCAGTGGAGCAGATACTTTGTGATATAAGCATCCTGACATGAACAATGGGCAAGACATTTATCAGGGACAAGCATATACCATAGGGATTATCTCCATATTGTGAAGTTGTGCAAGATTAGTTGTCTGAATATGAATGTAATGTCAGCATAGTTCTCAACCAAGTGGTGCACATAGTAACAGGATCACAGACAGAAGCACATACAGAGACAATATTTGAATAATGCCAGTAGGAATCCCATGTCTTCGACATAACATATGTGATTGTGAGTGATCATAGATGGTTCTGAACGAACACACTTGTACAACTATTATGATTCATCAGCAAACTCTGAGGGGAATCAAGCACACCTCCCTCAAAATGTAACATCTGCTAGAGGTCTTCAGAGGGACACTGTTGCACCTATATTACAAATAAAAAGCAATTCTGACTAGTTGACAGATGAGCATACCACTTGGTTTACTCATAGGGGTGTGTTGTCCATACTGCAATTATCTTATGTACTTGCATGCATAATGGAACTAATCCCCCAATAATTTTCCTTCTTCTACTGTGTCCCCATGGCTGTGGCATCGATCCTTTGTGTGTGTTGATACTGTATGCATTATACCAATACCACACTTGGAATCAATGATTGTCCACAATTTGCAGTCCTAAATAAAACTGGTTGGAGAAAGGATGGGTAAGTCAATTTTGATGTCTAACACTTAAATAATAGACTGGAAAGGGCCTAGCATAGAGCCCTAAGGTACAAACCTGGTCACTGGACTTTAGATAGAGATGACTTCAAGCACTGCAACATATGTATCTGTCATGTATGTGTCCCAGTTGTGTACTCACTTGGTGATGCAGGTATATATGGCCAGTTGTGAAAGTTTCTCTATAATACCTGACTGTTGATTTGTGCCTAATGCCTGGGCCAGGTCAAGTTATACAGTATTATAGTGTTTTCAACAATCATGCCCTTGGTAACCCTCTTGAAGATAGCAAACAGATGTAACAGACAGGATGTAGCCTTAATAAATCAAATGTGGGTTTAGTTTACAGTTGAAATATTACATGTGTCCATTTAGAGAAGGTCCATGATGACTCCTTGGCCTACCTCACAGATGAGGAGAGTCAGGATGGATCTATAACTCCATGCATCAGGTTATGGTCTCCCCGAGTCAGAAAGATGCATATTAATATAATCCTGTCAAAGGGAACATAGGCTGTCTGGAGGCTGTGTTGATGTATGGACCCAACTGTGTCTTGTAGGTCAGGTTTTAAGTCACGCTATAGGCAACCTGTGATGTTGTCAGTGCCCATTGCTTCTATGTTATTAGCCATCAAAAGCAAGCAGATGTGCTGCCCTCCTGAGAATAAAAACAGAGTGATGTTTGCATGTTTACTTTGGATGAGGGCCAGTGGTGATGGGTTTGTGACATGAGAGACAAACTGCCAGCCAGCAGATTGTTTATGTCCTCTGGGTGGTTATGTCTGCTGACATCCACACACAGCTCTGTGCTTAGTTATGGATTCCACTTAACATTTCATATGTATTGGAATAAATTATTTGTGACAAGATGTCCATACAGCCTTGGCCATTCATTGTATTCCATGCACTGTTGCTATGCACACAATCGCACAGCTGTACCAATGTCACGCACTTACATCACTTGTGCAACATATGCCTATATGTGTTTCACTGGCAAGCTGTGTTGGAGTGGCCTGATGTCATATCAGAACACATTAGAAAGCAGTTGCTTGTGGCTCATTTAGAACATTTCCTGACAAATGTTAAGTCACACAGTAGTTCTGCAGACCACCTCAATAATCCTTGGTTGTAGCAACACAACTGCACATACAGTGAATTTCACAAGGTTGCAGTTGCATCAAAACAAGTGATACATTGGTTCGATACATCATAGCATAACAACCATGTGCATGAGACAAGGCTTATCTGACCATGTAATCAATATGTATTGATACTGATATCAGTCACAGAACATTTAATGATGGTATGTAGACACATGCACACCTATGCCATACTGCAAGTGTCACTGTGATGGTGGAATGTGAAACTTAGAAGGTTGATCTACTCCAGCAACAACACATGTCCTAATATGTCACCAGTATACATAACAGTGTATCATACCGTGTCGACAGTTCTCAGGAGGCATATTACTCTAGCTGCTATAGAAAAAGCATCTACTGCAATGGCATCATTGGCCATAAATACATTAGCCCACATCATGGACTGTAAGACCCTTTTTGAAGCCATACTATACATCCTCACCTCAATACAGCATATGTCAATGACAGGTCTGTGACACAGCATCAAAAAAGCCTTTCATCAAACTGCTTCATAATCAAAAGTTGCATTAATAGAAGTCATTTTTCACACTACAATGAGGAAAGGGCACATTTTCTGATCCTCACTGTACCACAATCTCACAAAAGCAACTTCTGTTAATGCAAGTTTTGATTATAAAGCCATTCAATGAAAGGCCTTTTTGATGCCGTGTCATATAACCATCAATGACAGCAACATTGACATATCAACTGTTCATAGGGTCATAGGACATTATTAGACTAATGATCAGCATCACATGAAATCCTAGCCATTATTATACCATAAAAATCCCTATATCTATATTATGGAAAATAGTAAGCCTATTGTGTGTATGTGTATATTATTTGATTGCATTACATCCTGCCACTGTCCATAATGGACAGGTGCACCACACCATTACAGAATTAGCAATTAAACATGCAATGGTTTGCGGGGGCTTGCAGAGGTTCATGGAAGGGCTCTGCTTCATGATGTGTGTATACATATTTGACATGAAGTCATCCTCCACTCCTCTACAGGAATGATGTCATGTGGCCAGAGGAAAAAGGAGGATGATGGATGCATGGGGCTACTTGAAAGGTTTTGCAAGTGGTAGTGCAACAAAGAATGATTCCAAAGGTCATACAATGGCCATATCATACCACCATTCACACAAACACAGCAGTAGACTGGGCCTGATTTGAACATTACACCTATGTAGGTATATAATATGAATGCAATGCAATGTCACTGTAGCAACACCACATATATCTGACTATAACACTGTCATGTTTCACTTTAAGGAGTATAACATCAATGTATGCTGAGGAAAACATGGTGGGAGGAGTGCAGACCATGGCTATGTAGTGACATCCCCGTGTAAAATTGTCTCAGAAGTGATAGGTCTATGTACAGACATTCAAGTCACCTGCTGTCAGATTAGAACCTCTATATGTGTAGATAAGGTAGTTTACAAACACAGTAGTTAATGTTACTGCCACAGCACAGGTGTGTCTTGAATACTGTCAGAGTGCATGTTATACAGGATGACATCACTGTATGCTACAATGAGATGTACAGAGTAGGGTTTGACTTAGCTGTGGACTAACATATTATTCTAAAATTGCCAAAATAGTGAGTGTTGACAGTACACACAGTTAACTGTAGTGACAATAGAACCCTTACCTAACTTACCTAACTATAAAGCACATTACTTAATACAAGCGCCACAGCACATGTCTGGCTTATATAGCATCTGACAACAATTTATTGCTGATGACATCAGCAGTGTCTGGTGAGAAGAAGATGGTAATAGTAGTGTCTGACATGCTGGTGTAAAATGCTGTCTCAAATGTCAACCAAGTGAACACACACACACACACATACAGATATACCAATTGACTGCAGTGAGAATATAACCCCTATTGACTTATTTTCAAAACACAGTACTTAATGCAACAGCCACAGCACTGGTCTAACTTTATGCTGCAGGAGAATTTACAGTGGGTGATATCATCATTGTATATTTGAGAGACGATGTTGGGAGGCCTCTATGAAATGGATGTGTAGGCATGTACATCTGTCAAGATATTGGTACTCCATGGGATTGCATTGCTGACTACAAGATAGATAGTTATGCTCTTCTGACTAGACAAATGCACCCTAGTTGACTGCATTGAGATTAGAACCCCTACCTAACTAAGCAGATGGACTAGAGAACTCAATACTTAATGCAAGCTCCATGGCACAAGTCTGACTTTTACAATGCTGCAGGACAATTTATAGTGCATGAGATCTTGTGTAAGGGTCATAGGTATTTCTGGGTCATGTAAGTAGGGTAGTTAATGAAGCAAATGCAAACAAACAGGACACACAAGACAAGACACAGGGATGGTGAGGGACATGAGACACCATGATTGGAGTTAGGGAGAGGTAAATGGATGCCCATGCCTGTCAAACATGGTGACAGTGAGAATCTAGTCCTCACCTGCAGGACTTTCATCACTGTCCACTTATGTCACTGGCTGTTGGAGTGCTTGACATCTTCTCCTATGGACCATAATAGAGAGCATCCTCTCCATCCAGAGTAGGAGTGCACCAATAGTGCTGTGCATGACCCTACACACCAAGCCTGGCAACTCCTAATGGATGAGCTCCACCTCTGCCAATACCCCCACAAGGTACCACAGCACCACTTTCTGGGGTAGTGTTACCTGATGTGGAGGGACAAAGTAGTGCAGTGGTAGTGGCGGCAGTACTGCCAGGTTGAATCCCAGATGTGCATGGTGTCACTGCAGTAACCACTGAAGCAGGGGCAGGCTAACACACAAGGATTGGACTACCACTCTATGCTGTAAAGCATTTTGTGATTTGTCAGAGATGAATGACATGAAAAGATTTTGATGATACATAGAAGAATAAAAAAAGAGAGACAAGGGTTAAGGGAAGAGAAAAACAAGAGATAATTAGTACCAAATGTGACGTATAATGCATTATCATAATAATAAAGTATCTATCCCCACTTTTACATTTAAGTATACATTTTAACAATTACAAACTATAAGTAATGATTGATCAAAGCAATCCTTGCAATTTGCATATATTGTACACATGCTTTTTCAAATTATACAGATTAAGTTAACAGTAGAGCATTTATGCCACTTCTGTTGAAATTAAATTATGTAATACTTTTAATGGATTTTAGCACATATTTGTTACTTGTGGTATTCTAACCCACTATGACTGACTACAGTATTACAAGTGACTCCTACAGTTGGCTTGTGCTACAGACTGAAGCATGCATGCTTGATTTTGCAGTTAGGATATGCATGCTTAATTTGCCACTACCATATAGAAGAGCAATACTTTAGCTAAAATAATAGTTATGTTGTGCTGTATACACAACCATTGCTTCCCTCAGTCTGTAGACAATCTGCCTGGACCTCCCTAGTCACCATAATCTCTTGGTTGGCTGTGGAATAAAAAGAAGAGAACAAGAGAAAATCATTAAGCATACCAGTCTTGCATATATGCAGCTGCTTATCCAGTTTTAATTATCTGTATCTATATACTTATAGATCTGTGGGATGTCAGCAGTCCTAAACTCATTCAGCCACTGGTTGAATATATCCTGCTTACCCATTTTGAGGTCATTATAGTGG